>NW_027020282.1:0-194103 GCF_910592395.1 Lineus longissimus | reverse complement strand
ATAGTGTTCTTGTCTAGGGGTCGTTATGTCGACAAAACCGTCTTTTTTAGTTTATTAAACGGACCTGATTTTGGTTAGGTCGCCAATGGAAAGTCGACTTAACGAAGTCGGTCTAAAACGTCGGGAAAAGCCTCGATCGATGGAGATTTTAAGTCTTTCTAATAGTCCACTTTGCCAATGGTCGACGTCCACCTCGCCTCCTTGAAATACGCCGATATACGCTTGCCGTACAGTGGTGACCTCTGGCGGGATGACCTATATAATTTGGACCGCGTAACTCGAGTATAAGACGAGACCGCATATCTCATATACACTACCTATGCATACCGGAACTACATGTAGGCCAACGTCTTGGCTTGAGGCATTCAAAACAAGATTGAGATAAGGAACATAAGCCTAATGGTATTTTAATGGCCAGTAGTCGGATCACCTCCTTCGATAGGCCTATTTGTACGGAATAACGCTAGGCGCCGGGACTTAAAGGAATGGGGTTAAAGGAATGGAGTCTGACCACCTGGACATGGACTGCCTTCGTTAATTTCATGGAAGAGTAAACTTAACCCTTGGCCGCCGCGCCATCAACAGAGTTGAGAATATTACAGCTCAAATAGACGCCAATGTCCCAAGGCAGGGAGATTTGCAGAGCAGGCCGGAATGCAATTATTTGACCCGACCCTGCTCTTCATGCCATGACTGCCTTCGGCAATGTCTTGCAATAAGGTTAGGCGGACTTGTTCTTGTAATAAATGAATACAATAGGACCAGCTCTCCATGCCATGACTACCTTCGATAATGTCTTGTAATAAGGTTAGGCGGACTTGTTCTTGTAATGAATGAATACAATATGACCAGCTCTCCATGCCATGACTACCTTCGATAATGTCTTGTAATAAGGTTAGGCGGACTTGTTCTTGTAATAAATGAATACAAGAGGACCAGCTCTCCATGCCATGACTACCTTCGATAATGTCTTGTAATAAGGTTAGGCGGACTTGTTCTTGTAATGAATGAATACAATAGGACCAGCTCTCCATGCCATGACTACCTTCGATAATGTCTTGTAATAAGGTTAGGCGGACTTGTTCTTGTAATGAATGAATACAATAGGACCAGCTCTTCATGCAATGACTACCTTCGATAATGTCTTGTAATAAGGTTAGGCGGACTTGTTCTTGTAATGAATGAATACAATAGGACCAGCTCTCCATGCCATGACTACCTTCGATAATGTCTTGTAATAAGGTTAGGCGGACTTGTTCTTGTAATGAATGAATACAATAGGACCAGCTCTCCATGCCATGACTACCTTCGATAATGTCTTGTAATAAGGTTAGGCGGACTTGTTCTTGTAATGAATGAATACAATAGGACCAGCTCTTCATGCCATGACTACTGTCGTAGATTACCGGCCCCTAGTTTCTTTTGACCATTGCTGTTGTGCCCGGCCTTTGCTAGGTAACCATATTGTTGATTAGGCCTCAGCCAATCTGGGCCTTGTTTTGTATTTGATCGTTTACTTAATCCTTGAGCGTAATAAACTCGGGGCATTTGCCACTTTGTTTGGAACAGGAACCTGTCTTACTTCTTCCTTATTCATCACGACGCACAGTCCGTGAAATTGGTGCCGAAACCCGGAAAGAACAACATGGAGAAGCTAAAGTTATCGCGAGCGGCGGCTAGAGGGTGGCTGACGAGGGAGACAGACGCGTTATACACGTTAATGCTGCGGACGGCTGGCCAGATTAAAGAGAAGCTTCAATATCAACTATAAGAGTTTGACAAACGCCTCGCTTCAGTTGATGCAGTACAAGGTGAAATCCAGAAGCTGTTTACCAAGGAAGAAGACGTAGAGGACGATATAGAAAAGGCCAGTATTGTTCGAAATAAATCTATCGAAGTTCGACTCGAGGCGATCAGAATATTGGCCGAGTTGACTGCTACGGGGCCCGCCATGACAGTTGGCTCCCGTCGCAGCTCGACTTCTGGACATTTGTCATCCGCTCGGCTCCCCAAACTCGAACTTGCAAAGTTTAGCGGTGATATCACCCAATGGCAAACGTTTTGGGACAAATTTGTGGCGATTGTCGATGCTGCAGACATTACAGTAATAAATAAGTTTACATATTTACAATCGTTGCTTGAAGGGGAAGCCATACTTGCAATACAAGGTTTAACATTGACTGAAGCGCATTATCAAGTTGCCTGTGACATTTTGAAAGAGCGTTATGGGCGTAAGGAACGAATTCGATTTTCACATATTCAGTTATTATTAAGTATGTCAACTCCAGTTAGTACCGATTCCACCGTTGCAGACTTGTGGAAATTGCGGGATGATTTGAATGTCCATTTTCGTAGTTTAGAGGCCCTCGACGTTGACGATGAAAAGTACGGCCTGTTCCTAACACCCCTCATACTCTCTCGGTTGCCTCAGGACATTCGAATGGAATGGTCACGTTTGGGGGAAGGGAAAGAGAGTGATTTGACCTATCTCATGAAATTCTTGCAAACAGAAATCGAAAGGCGAGAACGGTCAGACACGTTCAAAGATACTGTATCTGTTATGAAATCTTCAGCAGGTCTAGAGGACCATTTTTCATCAGCAGTAGCTCTCCAGTCATCGTCTGGTGCCGTGTCGCATTCATCGGTTAGATGTGAACTCTGTGATCAAAGTCATTTAACGTTTAAATGTCGAGACTTTCGTAGGTTGAATATTGAGGAACGGAAAGATAAACTTAGGGCTAATGATCTTTGTTTTTCTTGCCTTTGCAAAGGACATCGGGCCCGCGGATGTGTCGCAACGTGCAGGAAATGCGGCAAGCGACATCATAGTTTGATCTGTGCAGCGCCGAGGTTATCAGAGACCAGTAACGAAGCGTCGTCAAAAGGTTCGCGTCAGCGGAAGAGGACGAGCAGACATCGTGGTGGTGGACAAGGCAGGACTTCTGGCGAAGGTACGAGTGCTCAAAATCATGTTACGTCACATGTTAGTGTTGCATCCACAGATCAGAAATTTACGGTGGTTTTACAGACTGCCAAGGTGAAAGTTATTGGTAACAAGGGTATGACAGAAGCCACTCTGCTGTTCGACAGTGGGTCAGACAGGTCTTATATAACAAGCGATTTGGTCAATAAGATTCAGCCCGAGTGGGTTACCTCACAACACATTGCATATGCGGCATTTGGTGGTAATAAGACCAGTAGGAGCGAATTGCGCAACATCTATAGAGTAGGCTTGAATGGCGTGGCAAGGTGTAATCGGAAAGATAGTCCTGTTGAACAATCTCTAGTTGCAGTTGAGGTTCCGATCATTTGTAAACCCATTCGTAGGTCCGAGGTTCCAAGGGATTTCCTACAGTCATTTGGTGATATAGATTTTGCTGACGATTATAGTAATGACACAGATGTGTCCATAGATATCTTGGTCGGACAGGATTTCTATTGGAGTTTCATCGAACAGGGCCTAATTAGGCTAGACGGAGGTCCTGTTGCCCAGGAGACCAAGTTTGGATGGGTGGTGAGTGGGTCTTGGAAAGGTGGTAATAAGGCCAAGACTAATGTTGCTCACCCGATGTTGTGTCTCAACGAAATTCCCGAGCTAAACCTTAGTCAATTGTGGGACTTAGAGTCGATTGGTATAAGTCCAAGGGAGACTGAGGTCGGTTTAGTTGATCCAGTGTTGCAGAGATTCAATGAAACGGTGACCTTTGTTGAAAGTGACGGCCGTTATGAGGTGTCTTTGCCTTGGAAAGAAGGAAGGGTTACCTCTCGGTTGTTAGATAATGAGAAGCTAGCTAGGGGTAGACTCGGCAGTTTAACACGTAAACTGCAAAAGAATCCTGATTTGTCTGAACTCTATGATGGTGCCCTCGTGGAAATGGAACAAAATGGTGTTATTGAAGAGGTCCCAAGTAGTGAATTGTTCACTAGCAATCCAGTGTTCTATATGCCCCATCGCCCTGTATTAAGGGCATCTAGCTTGACCACAAAGGTTCGTCCAGTTTTTGATGCGTCAGCCAAGGGCTTCAATGGAGTCTCGCTCAATGATTGTATGGAAACTGGGCCTAGTCTGTTGCCCAACCTTACTGAGATTTTGGTTAGATTCAGAAGATGGCCGGTGGCTTTAACGGCTGACGTTACCAAGGCTTTTCTACAGGTCAAGGTTAGAAAGGAGGACCAGGATGTCCATCGGTTCCTTTGGCTCCATGATGGGGTAACTAGGGTCATGAGATTTGTAAGAGTCCCATTTGGAAACAAGTGTAGCCCATTCTTGTTAAATGCCACGATCAAATATCATCTCTCTACTCTTCCTTTCAGCAAGACTATTGAGGAGCTTCAAGAGAACTTGTATTGTGATGACTGGTTGTCCGGTGCAGATACGGTTAGCGAAGGTCGTGCCTTGTTTATAGATGGTGACAACATTATGCAATCTGCAGGTATGTCATTCGCCAAATGGTGTTCCAACGATTCAGAGGTCTCAGAAATGTTATTCCGAGAATTTGACTCCAAGTATTTAGATGCAGATACAATCAAGGTGCTAGGTTTAAAATGGCTTGCTAGGCTAGATTGTTTCTCTTATGATGGCATAGGGGTCCCTACTGATGTTGTGGTCACAAAGCGGGTTGTCCTTAGTTACATAGCTCGGCTTTTTGATCCCTTGGGTTTTTTGAACCCCTTTCTGATGTTGGTGAAGATCTTGTTCCAAGAGTTGTGGTCACTAGGCTTATCTTGGGATGAGGAGGTACCACGAGAATATTCCGACAGGTTTACGAGGTGGGTTTTTGGGCTCGAACTCTTACATCAGTGGCAGATTCCTCGTTGCTATTTTGATTCAGAATGGAAGAAATTATGTAACATTGAGGTGTGTGGATTTGGAGACGCTTCAGAGAAAGGCTATGGTGCATGTGTGTATCTTAGAATTCCAAATAGATCTGGGTCATTTGATACTAGTCTAGTCATATCTAAAGCGAAGGTGGCTCCTTTGAAAAGGCAAACTTTGCCTAGATTAGAACTCTTGGGTGCTCTGTTTTGCGCAAGGTTGGTGTCATTTGTGTGTAGAGCTCTGAGATTACCTGCTGTTACTAGTTGTACTTATTGGTCTGACTCGACGGTTGCATTGAGCTGGATTCATTCAGAACCAAGTAGTTCGAAGTCATTTGTAGCCAATAGGGTTGCTCAGATCCGTGACCTTTCTGATCCACGTCGTTGGTTCCACTGTGCAGGAGTAGATAATCCAGCTGATTTGGTAACGAGAGGGGTACTAGCCGAAACGATGATTTCTTCTAGGTTGTGGCTGCATGGCCCCAAGTGGTTAGTTGAGAATTTGAGTTTTACTTGTGAGGCTGCCATTTGGTTACCAGTTGATGATGATTTTGAGAGGAAGGCTGGCGTTTCGTTAACTGTAGGTACAGGTAGGGCTACTGAGAGTTCCCCCCGTGTCTTTAAATTCGAGCGTTGGGGAAGGTTTCAAAGGGCTATCAATATAGTTGGATATGTCCGTAGATTCTGTCATAATTTGAGGAGGCCGGTCTCTGAGAGGATTTATGGTTGTGACCTTTCATATCAGGAGATGTTGGATGCTAAGGTTGTTTTATTTCAATCTTTACAGAGAGATCACTACTTCGCGGAGTTGGCTGCTTTGAGGGGGGAGGTGCTGTCCTTAAAACTTCTCCCATTGCATCTTTGACTCCATTTTTGGGAAATGATGGCTTACTCAGAGTCAAGGGAAGGTTGCAGTTTTCTGATTTAACGTTTGAGGAGAAACATCCGATCATATTGCCCAAGTGTCACTTATGTTTGACGTTGGTTAGGCAGCAGCATCAGTTCCTCGACCACGCGGGGGTCGATACGCTGGTTTCAACATTGAGAGCGGGTTACTGGATTGTAGGGCTTCGGCGTTTAGCTAAGCAGGTCAAGAGGGAATGTGTAGCTTGTAGGCATTTAGATTCTAAGGCTTGTTGTCAACCAGTGGCTCCATTACCCAAGATGAGAGTTACCCAGGCTCCAGTGTTCTCAGTTACTGGTCTAGATTATGGCGGTCCTTTGTATAGTGTGGATTTGCCTCGTCGGAATTTATACATTCTATTGTTCACATGTGCCGTCGTCAGAGCGGTTCATCTCGAGTTAACCGATTCTCTCTCGATGGCTGACTGCATTCTAGCCATTCGTAGATTTTCTGCAAGGAGGGGATTGCCTGCAATTTTCTACTCAGATAATGCCAAAACCTTCTTGGGTGCTGAAGCGCAGTTGAGAAGCTACTTTGGTTCAAATAGTCCTCAGTGGCGACATCTGGTGCCTAGAGCTCCTTGGTGGGGTGGCGCTTAATCGGTTCTGTGAAGTCTCCTCTGAAGAAAACTTTGGGCAGGAAGTGTCTTACTCGAGTAGAATTAGAGACAACTTTGTGTGACGTCGAATCTTGTGTGAATTCGAGGCCGTTGACCTTTGTGGGGGATAATATTGATTCCAAGATCCCGTTGTCTCCTTCTCATTTCTTGATTGGTAGAGGGGCTGGATTTGTCCCTGACAATATCGACTTAGATGATTTGGTAGTAGGTAGGAAGGAACTCTCTGACAGGGAAACAGTTCGCCAGTTGCGGCTTGATGAATTCTGGTTGCGTTGGAGTCAAGATTATTTGAGAAATTTACCTCCTGCATGCTCTGAAGGAATTTGTACCTCGTAACTGCCTTCGATAATGTCTTGTAATAACGTTAGGCGGACTCCTTCTTGTTAAAGGAATACATAATAGGACCAGCTTCATCCCCATAACTGCCTTCGATAATGTCTTGTAATAACGTTAGGCGGACTCCTTCTTGTTAAAGGAATACATAATAGGACCAGCTTCATCCCCATAACTGCCTTCGATAATGTCTTGTAATAACGTTAGGCGGACTCCTTCTTGTTAAAGGAATACATAATAGGACCAGCTTCATCCCCATAACTGCCTTCGATAATGCCTTGTAATAACGTTAGGCGAACTTGTTCTTTTTAAAGGAATACATAATAGGACCAATAGGACCAGCTTCATCCCCATAACTGCCTTCGATATTGTCTTGTAATAACGTTAGGCGGACTCCTTCTTGTTATTAAAGGAATACATAATAGGACCAGCTTCATCCCCATAACTGCCTGCGATAATGTCTTGTAATAACGTTAGGCGGACTCCTTCTTGTTATTAAAGGAATACATAATAGGACCAGCTTCATCCCCATAACTGCCTGCGATAATGTCTTGTAATAACGTTAGGCGGACTAACAATAGGGCCAGCTCTTCATACCATGACTGCCTGCGATAATGTATTGTAATAACGTAAGGCGGACTCCTTCTTGTTAAATGATTAAACAATAGGGCCAGCTCTTCATACCATGACTGCCTGCGATAATCCTACATATTAATACTAGAAGGGGGACAACATCACGCGCACACCCGGCTTTTGCCCGCCGCGAGGTTAGTGCCAGTTGGCGGGCAATACGCTCCCCTGATGCAACGTAGAACGATTTCTCACCAACTCATCTCGCACGAGGAGATGTCAGCGTTTTTGCGTTTGAGGTCTCGTTAGGGAGTTTTTTTTGGAATATCCTGTAAACGGGCCTGGTCAATTTCTGACACCGGACCATCTTTATAAAGTGTTATTTTAGGGACATGAGATACATTATATTCATAGAACTGCATATCGTTGGAAAGATAAATGTCTCAACTATGTCACTGATGCACTTTTGATACGTGGACATTCATGTATAAACAGAAAACGTGACAACTTTACCAGCTTCAGAACTGCACTCACCATTTTCACTTTGAAATCATCGAAGGTCAAGATCGGAGGTTAAAGGTCACAAAAAACCCATTTGGGAATAATATCAGTTGACACTGTTTTTTTAGCAAAGATTAACTATTGGCTAGTAAAATTAAAGGCCATATATCAAGGTTTGAAAACATGCTTGATACTCATGAAATATGTTGAGGGTTAAAAAAACAAGATCCCAGACATTAAAAAAATTCTAATAATAAAGTCATTATTTAGTTATTTCAATTTTCAATTTTAAACTATTTGAATTTCCCACCACACACAACTTTAGATTAGTTCCACATGTGGCCGCTAGGGATTTTTTGATGACGTAGATCAGGTCAGTCAGAACAAAGCAAGATGGCTTCCGCATACAGTTCAGAGAGTGAGAGCAGTGAATTTGAGGATGTTTTGGTCGATACAGAAGGATATTTAAACGTTGAGCCGTACATGTTCGAGCCATTAATATCACTAGATCATAATGAGAGTGATCATTCGGACGAAAGTGATTAGAATTTGTGGTTAATCAATTTGCATGGCAGACCTGCCGATATAGCAAAGAAGACATTGATAGACGGTTGCAGATGCATAACATGTATGATTTTTGAACAGACTAATGTTGCACAATATTGTTTCGCCTCGTCAGTGTTGTATCGCCAGTTATGTCATGACGCTGAACTACTATTGAAAAGTGACTGTATTATGCACAATCATCTTGATGTGACGATATAATGCCGTGCAACGTTAGATAGGCCTAGATGTCAGATGAAAATAATCTGTCATTGACAGTGGCTGTCACTGACACTGACCTGTGTCGCTGTCACCTTGCTATGGCTGGAACACAAGAAGACACTATGCGGTATCACAGGCCCCAATAGGGCCTACACATTATGTATAACAACCGACCTCAGCAGCCTCGGGCATTAAATGCAATTGACATGGTTGGAACAGCTGTTTTTAACAAGTGGCATTTAATATTCAGTTGGATGCAGATATCCGGCTTCATGTGATAATCCGTATCGATAAGGTGATCACTGCAAAGTTTTGCCGAATGCCCAGGCTTCCAACACTCCAAACGTTTGCACTTCCGAATCCACAGCTTCCTCCTCTCTCGTTCAACTGGCTTTGGAAATTCATGAAAATGGGTCCCATCCGTCATTCGATTGTTCTTTGTGCTATCCTTGACACAATTCGGAGCCACACAATACACCATAGTGAATGAAACACATTACTTCCAGGTGTGCATAATTAATTAAGGCCCTCCTGCTTTTATGATTGCATGACATGTACAGATAACCTGATCTACATCACAACTTTTGCTGAACCCGCCGCCTGGCTCTAACAAGCCAGTTGCTAGCCTGATTAGGTAATCAAGTTGTCAAACACATAATTGGCTATATCTTCAAAATGGATGGAGCTAATTGCATTTGGTTTACTGTATTGTATAAAGTGTTAGGTACACTTTTGAAATCGTCTTACAGCAGAAAATGGCAAAAAACCTTGATATATGGCCTTTAAGTAAAAAAAACAGGGGGTCAATCATCTAGTTTTTCTAATATTGAGGAAAATTTGCAGAAAACCTAAAAATGGCAACTCCGAACCCGACTCCATTTCTGGGATCTGGCACCAGCACACCATGACTTTGATGTGTCACAACGCCATTTTTTCCAGGAAATTATTCAAATATCTTGATATCAGCCGAATTGCAAAAGCTTCCCATTTACAAAAACAGGCTGGATGACCCCTTTCCTGTAACAGATGGTACTGCACGACCAATTAACCCGAAAACTGACAAATTCAAAGTTTATTAGGAACTACGGTTAGGGGTTGGCCGCGCATGAATACAAAAAAAAACTCCCTAATGAGACCTGATCTCGATTCAAATCTCCAGTCCCCGGCGCCATTACACGTCATCAGGTCTCATTAGGGAGTTTTTTTTGTTATTCATGCGCGGCCAAGCCCTAACCGTAGTTCCTAAAATCATTGATTTCTCGGTCCTTACAGTATGTCAGCGTTGATTCAGCAGTTGTTTTGGCAAAGACATGTTTTTTTGGAGTTTCTGAAACCTATAGCGCTACTCAATAGGCGACTAACAAGAAACTACGCATTTATACTGTTGTTGCCGACGTATGTGTACACTGAACTTGGGATGTGCGTCGGCCCCGTGTTGAAATGCCGTCCAGTGCCAGTTGGTGCGTTTTTCGCTGATTTGTGCAAAATTCAACATATCTCAAAAGTTCAATGGTTGACCCTCGATTTTTTTTTGATTTTTGTGTAGCGTAAGCAACTGTCTTTCATGGGAGAATGGTCTCTGTAAGAATTATTCAGGACGAAATGTATAATATTTGGGGTTTTTCGTGATTGTCCGGCCCAATTGGCAATATTGCCATTTGGGATGGTGAACATAGCTAGGAGCAAATGCGACGCTTATGATTTATTTAAAGAAATAAAATGCCCGATTTAACATCCTGCAGAATCAGGGGAATCGGGCGTTTCCAGTGATATACGACACAAATGGGTTGTCCTCATGCATTCACTTTGGAAACGCATCTTAAAATAGATGTTACGCCCTGTTAATGGGGCACGTCATCATCGCGTACATTTGGGAAAAACTCCCTAACGAGACCTCAGTATGCCATTTTACGCGTTGCCATCGTGGGGTTGCCAAGAACGTGACGCAACACGCGTTTCCGGTCGTGACGTCGACATCAATCAGAAAATGACGTCACGGCGTGAACACGGTCAGCAACCAGATGATGACGTCAGAATCAAATTATGACGTCAAAGAAGGCGCACCGTGATTGAAGTCAGTGGAGTGGAGATTATGCGTATGGTATTACTCTGTCTTTCTTGACGGGTTTATTACACGTCTGTGTTGCATGTTTCCTTAGGCCTTCATCACCAGGCGATCTTGGTAGCCTACACAGGGCCTAGCATCATTGCCTAACACCAACGACGGGTTTGGCGCGGGCGGGGGTTTCACGAACGGGCGAAGGGGAGCTATCCCTCTGAATGTTCTTATCATGTTTTTGCAGTCCACGGGTTTCGACGCGGGTTTGACGCACTCAAGCATCTGGGCCCACTACTAGGAGGGCTATCTTCACCACAAGAACACTCTGTCGCCCTAAGTCTTACGGCGTGGGTAAAAAGTTTCGAAAAATTTCTCTTCCGCAACAAGACCCCGGCCACGGGCCCCATGTGATGGATATTAGATTGAAAATTAATTAGCATTCATACCCAGGAATCAATTAACTCCAACACTCATCACGGGTTAGCTAGTCTATATTATATTACTCTAAGCCCGATTCTGTAACGCGCAAATACTCCTCCCAAACCGCCGAACTGATTCGCTACACATTTCGCAGCATACAGCAGTCTACCTCCAAGATGTGTTCGAGGACAGTCTGAATGCCTAAGAGCGATATTAGATGCACAGGTCGTGCTTATTGAGGCAGATCAAACCCCGATTCTCGCAAATTTGTTGCTAACGACGCGCGTTGCTAGCCATGACGTTACCGGAGTCATGAGTGGACGTCTCTACCTTGGTTACGTCATCGCCGTAGCACCGCACTTGACGACATGTATATATGACGTCATTTTTGACAGTGACGTAGTGGGTGGCCCGTTTGAACGGGTTGTTGTATCTAATCTGATCAAAGACCTTCTGTGTACGCATTCTAGGCCTGAATCAGCTGTGGTGGCGTATACAGTGTGAATTCGCTGCGCAGCACGGGTAATTGCGGCAAAAACGTCTTACGTCTTACCTCCAGAAACCAGTGTTTTCTCACTGGCCAGTTGTATCAGTGTTGCCTTGCTCGATCGGATCATTATGAGGCACAAACTGTAGGGCCTACGTGTAATTTGCCCAAACATCTTCAAAGACCTTATAACCAACTCTCAAAATTGTCACCCACTACTATCCCATTGAAATTGGAACCTGAAATCTGTGCGTAGCACGTGTTATTGCCAGTGTCTTGTAATAACGTTAGGCGGACTCCTTCTTGTTAAATGAATAAACAATAGGGCCAGCTCTTCATACCATGACTGCCTGCGATGCGATAATGTCTTGTAATAACGTTAGGCGGACTCCTTCTTGTTAAATGAATAAACAATAGGGCCAGCTCTTCATACCATGCTGCCTTCGATAATGTCTTGTAATAAGCCCCCCTCTTAGGAGGGGCTCTTAAGATACACGTGTGTGCGGGAGTACATAATGTAAATGAATGATGAGAAATAAAGAGAGTAACTATTGTATATCCTACAAACAATTTTTTTTGGTATTTTTCTGAATTAACTCCGTTGAGTTTACCGATTTCTCCGCGATCTTCCGGTGGTGGTTGCTATGCCATTGGTTGAAATTAAGTTAAATTAAATTTAAATTAATTTAAATCTTCATGGGAATTCGCTACATCATATGCCTAAGAAATTGGCCAATTATATTAATATTTTTATTAGAGAAATATCCGTCCTAAATAATGACAGAAAAGGGTGGTTTATTTAAATTTTGTGTCGACATGGTCGAGGTCACGTGACATAAAAACAAAACAATCGCACACACCCGTCCAAAAAAGGCACTTTAAGAAAAACAAGTACGTTTTTCCAGCTTAAAACCACACTGACGACTAAGTTATATTGGTCTTCTGCCCAAATCTGAAGTATCAAAATGAATCACAAACTAGAACTAGCTCTATTTAGCAAAAGTTGCCTGAAAAATTCGGGTGAGCGACATACTGCACCCTAGCGGCCAATAATTAAACTACTTTCCGCCGTCTGCTCCGGTCTCGTTAGGGAGTTTTTCCCAAATGTACGCGATGATGACGTAACATCTATTTTAAAATGCGTTTCCAAAGTGAATTCATGAGGACAACCCATTTGTGTCGTATATCACTGGAAACGCCCGATTCCCGTGAATAAGGATAATCACAATGTATTACATTACCAAAACAAAAATGTGTCGGAAGGAACTATGGATGGTCCCAACATGGGGGGGGGGGGTTGGGGGGGTTGGGGGGGGGGGGGGGTGGGGGGGATTCCCCTCCATTGTACTGGGTAAAAACGCTACGCTATCGTAGGGGGGTTCGGGGGTGCTCCCCCGACCTAAAGGGGGCTCACCAAGTCCTTGACTTTACATATTAACGTTAGGCGGACTCCTTCTTGTTAAATGAATAAACAATAGGGCCAGCTCTTCATACCATGACTGCCTTCGAGAATGTCTTGTAATAACGTTAGGCGGACTCCTTCTTGTTAAATGAATAAACAATAGGGCCAGCTCTTCATACCCTGACTGCCTTCGATAATGTCTTGTGATAACGTTAGGCGGACTCCTTCATGTTAAATGAATAAACAATAGGGCCAGTTCTTCATACCATGCTGCCTTCGATATTGTCTTGTAATAACGTTAGGCGGACTCCACTTTGTTACATGAATAAACAATAGGGCCAGCTCTTCATACCATGACTGCCTGCGATAATGTCTTGTAATAACGTTAGGCGGACTCCTTCTTGTTAAATGAATAAACAATAGGGCCAGCTCTTCATACCAAGCTGCCTTCGATATTGTCTTGTAATAACGTTAGGCGGACTCCTTCTTGTTACATGAATAAACAATAGGGCCAGCTCTTCATACCATGACTGCCTGCGATAATGTCTTGTGATAACGTTAGGCGGACTCCTTCATGTTAAATGAATAAACAATAGGGCCAGTTCTTCATACCATGCTGCCTTCGATAATGTCTTGTAATAACGTTAGGCGGACTCCTTCTTGTTACATGAATAAACAATAGGGCCAGCTCTTCATACCATGACTGCCTGCGATAATGTCTTGTAATAACGTTAGGCGGACTCCTTCTTGTTAAATGAATAAACAATAGGGCCAGCTCTTCATACCAAGCTGCCTTCGATATTGTCTTGTAATAACGTTAGGCGGACTCCTTCTTGTTACATGAATAAACAATAGGGCCAGTTCTTCATACCATGCTGCCTTCGATAATGTCTTGTAATAACGTTAGGCGGACTCCTTCTTGTTACATGAATAAACAATAGGGCCAGCTCTTCATACCATGACTGCCTGCGATAATGTCTTGTAATAACGTTAGGCGGACTCCTTCTTGTTAAATGAATAAACAATAGGGCCAGCTCTTCATACCAAGCTGCCTGCGATATTGACTTGTAATGACGTTAGGCGGACTTGTTCTTGTTAAAAGAATACAAATAAAGGACCAGCTCCATCCCATGACTGACTGCGATAGTGTTTTGTAACGTTAGGTGGACCCGTGCTTCTTAAAGAAATGCAATCGGACTAGCTCTCCATCCCATGACTGCCTGCGATAGTGTTTTGTAACGTTAGGCAGACTCGTTCTTGTTAAAGGAATGCAATCGGACCACAGGGGCCTTATTCATAAAGCCTTCTTTGGGCTAAGTAAGCGCTAACGAGCTCGTTGACCGCTCGTAGCGAGTTCTTTGCGATAAGCGCCTCATTCATAAAGCACTCGTTGCTCCAATCGACCTCGTAACTCCTTCGTAGAATAACGTGGAGTGTCCACGGCTCCTTAGAGCTCTCGTACACATTTCGAAGACATTGTTCATCTCGGGCATTGGAAGCTGTAGATGCTAGATGGGCTTTACGAAGGCAGTGTGTGTTCAGAGATAGATTGCAGCGTCTTGACGTATATGATGAAGTGGATTCAACGCTACCGGCTAGATTTAACTACACTGAACGCCATCGGATTCTACGTGTCATGACTGTGAGTGGCTTACTGCGCATACCTTATTAAAGGGGGACTGTTTCTGATGCCCATGCTCCACACACGCCGTGCACTCTAGATTTTTGTGATCCTCATTAGATGCCTGTATACAGGCATAATGCATAGCAGCTGTACTTTATCGCCGTGCGCTGTAATGTCACGTGTATTGCGGCTGTTATAAAACGCGGATTCCGCGGAAATCCGCGGAATCCGCGCGTACCTGGTTCCGCTGGCTACCGTCAGATGTAGTGGTAGTCGTTCACACGCTCTCTGCACGGTCACTGCACGCAGCACGAATTTAGAGAACTAAATCGTTCCGTAATAACTGTATTTCATTACATTATTTTGAGGGAAGGTAAGTACTATAAACAGACACTGTGGACTGAAATACAGACAGGACTGTTATTCTATTAATCACATATACATTGTACTACGGTTTTTGAAATTTTTTTACCAAGGATGAATCGTCGCCTGAAGATGGCTGAAGATGGCTAAATTAGCCCCACTGCTGCTGCCTATAGTCCCCACCGCATTTTGGTATATTCATTAAATAAAATACCACCATGCGAATGGTTAATTGACAAGGACATTTAAATAAGCCTGGTTATCATTTCATGTCGGATTAAACGTAAACTGAATCACACACTACGCTGGGCGATCTTCGGTCCGAGTAGCTAGACCTACCATCGAGAGTCTGAGAATGTTCCAGAAGGGCGCCAATGGCTAATATTCATAAAAAACGAGGAAAAGTTTTTACTTTAAACTTCATGTATACCATACATTTACACTAGCCATCTCTGTAGAACAATGTAGTAAAAAGCATATTAGCACATGATATAATTACAGTTGGCTGGCATTGATTATTGTATGTTGGAGCTCTCGGCCTAGCGATAGATCGAAACACAGTTATCATTACATCTGACTACCACTACATCTGACGGTGGCCAGCGGAACCAGGTACGCGCGGATTCCGCGGATTTCCGCGGAATCCGCGTTTTATAACAGCCGCGTGTATTGTGTATCAATCGATCGGGGCGCACAGCGGGCTTTTCTTAATTGCGGGACCTTCGTATTTGGAGCTACCTTGCACTGACATAATTCCGCGCATGATTTTAGGTAAAATTGGTGAAAGGAATGCTTTGACCCCCCCCCCCCGATAAAAAAGCAAAGCTTGAAACGGAACGGCTGCTGAGTATAGTATGTTGCAACCAGACGAGTGTTGGGTTCAACTAAAACCTATCCTTTTGCTACAAGTATAAGAAAATAGAGAACAAGTAATTAATCACTTTTGGGATTCTCCAAAGGCTTGTGTTTGATTGATCACTATGACACCGATCATACAATACCACGAGGATTCTGGGACCCCCCCCCCCCCCACGGACCTTTGCCCCGGACGTCGTTTCATCCCCCCCCCCGACATCTGCCACCTCGGCACCTGCAGCAAGCAGATCTGATGTCCTTCAGCGGGGGCAAATGTCCGGGAGAGAATATCCTAGAAGGGGGGGGGTCCGAGAAGGGTTCGTGGGCAAAAGTCCGGAGAAAGATGTTTGGGGCGAGATTTCAAAGGGAGAAGTCCAGAGGGATGTTCTGATACCGAGGCCTGGTGTTGATGTTGATGGAGATCCCTGCCACATGGCTCTAGTATCATGACCGGCACATGTTATCAACATTCACCACTCGAGAGCGGTCACAACCAAATGGATTACATAAGAAATCAATGATTCTTTAGGCCAAGTGCATACCCGCTCAAAACAACGTAGGCGTTACGAGAGGTTTAGTAAGTAAGGCGGTAGGAGAACGATACGAGTGCTTTATGAATAGGCCTACCACGTTGTGGCTTACTACGCGTGTTTTGTAACGTTCAGCGGACTCATTCTTGTTTAAAAGGAATGCAATCGGACCAGCTCTCCATCCCATGACTGCCTGCGATAGTGTTTTGTAACGTTAGGGGGACTCGTTCTTGTTAAAGGAATGCAATCGGACTAGCTCGCCATCCATGACTGACTGCGATAGTGTTTTGTAACATTAAGCGGACTCGTTCTTGTTAAAGGATTGCAATCGGACTAGCTCGCCATCCATGGCTGACTGCGATAGTGTTTTGTAACATTAGGCGGACTCGTTCTTGTTAAAGGATTGCAATCGGACTAGCTCGCCATCCATGGCTGACTGCGATAGTGTTTTGTAACGTTAGGGGGACTCGTTCCTGTTAAAGGATTGCAATCGGACTAGCTCGCCATCCATGGCTGACTGCGATAGTGTTTTGTAACATTAAGCGGACTCGTTCTTGTTAAAGGATTGTAATCGGACTAGCTCGCCATCCATGGCTGACTGCGATAGTGTTTTGTAACGTTAGGTGGACTCGTTCCTGTTAAAGGATTGCAATCGGACTAGCTCGCCATCCATGACTGACTGCGATAGTGTTTTGTAACGTTAGGCGGACTCGTTCTTGTTAAAGGAATGCAATCGGACTAGCTCGCCATCCATGGCTGACAGCGATAGTGTTTTGTAACGTTAGGTTGACTCGTTCTTGTTAAAGGATTGCAATCGGACTAGCTCGCCATCCATGGCTGACTGCGATAGTGTTTTGTAACGTTAGGTGGACTCGTTCCTGTTAAAGGATTGCAATCGGACCAGCTCGCCATCCATCGCTGACTGCGATAGTGTTTTGTAACGTTAGGTGGACTCGTTCTTGTTAAAGGATTGCAATCGGACTAGCTCGCCATCCATGGCTGACTGCGATAATGTTTTGTAACGTTAGGTGGACTCGTTCCTGTTAAAGGATTGCAATCGGACTAGCTCGCCATCCATGGCTGACTGCGATAGTGTTTTGTAACATTAAGCGGACTCGTTCTTGTTAAAGGAATGCAATCGGACTAGCTCGCCATCCATGGCTGACTGCGATAGTGTTTTGTAACGTTAGGTGGACTCGTTCTTGTTAAAGGATTGCAATCGGACTAGCTCGCCATCCATGGCTGACTGCGATAGTGTTTTGTAACGTTAGGTGGACTCGTTCCTGTTAAAGGATTGCAATCGGACTAGCTCGCCATCCATGACTGACTGCGATAGTGTTTTGTAACGTTAGGTGGACTCGTTCTTGTTAAAGGATTGCAATCGGACTAGCTCTCTATCCATGACTGACTGCGATAGTGTTTTGTAACATTAGGCGGACTCGTTCCTGTTAAAGGATTGCAATCGGTTAGCTCGCCATCCATGACTGACTGCGATAGTGTTTTGTAACGTTAGGTGGACTCGTTCTTGTTAAAGGATTGCAATCGGACTAGCTCTCTATCCATGACTGACTGCGATAGTGTTTTGTAACATTAGGCGGACTCGTTCTTGTTAAAGGATTGCAATCGGACTAGCTCGCCATCCATGGCTGACTGCGATAGTGTTTTGTAACGTTAGGTGGACTCGTTCCTGTTAAAGGATTGCAATCGGACAAGCTCGCCATCCATGGCTGACTGCGATAGTGTTTTGTAACGTTAGGCGGACTCATTCTTGTTGAAGGAATGCAATCTGACTAGCTCGCCATCCATGGCTGACTGCGATAGTGTTTTGTAACGTTAGGTGGACTCGTTCCTGTTAAAGGATTGCAATCGGACTAGCTCGCCATCCATGGCTGACTGCGATAGTGTTTTGTAACGTTAGGTGGACTCGTTCCTGTTAAAGGATTGCAATCGGACTAGCTCGCCATCCATGGCTGACTGCGATAGTGTTTTGTAACGTTAGGTGGACTCGTTCCTGTTAAAGGATTGCAATCGGACTAGCTCGCCATCCATGACTGACTGCGATAGTGTTTTGTAACGTTAGGCGGACTCGTTCTTGTTAAAGGAATGCAATCGGACTAGCTCTCCATCCCATGACTGACTGAGATAGTGTTTTGCAACGTTAGGCGAACTCGTTCTTAAAGGAATGAAATCGGACTAGCTCTCCATCCCATGACTGACTGCCATAGTGTTTTGTAACATTAGGCGGACTCGTTTTTGTTAAAGGATTGCAATCGGACCAGGGTCCGTTTTCATAAAGCCCTCGCAGATTTGTTGCTAACGAACGGT
Source organism: Lineus longissimus (assembly GCF_910592395.1). Taxonomy (NCBI): domain Eukaryota; kingdom Metazoa; phylum Nemertea; class Pilidiophora; order Heteronemertea; family Lineidae; genus Lineus; species Lineus longissimus. Next base: position 175,528 of record NW_027020282.1, on the reverse strand, counting down.
CTACGAAGCCCTAAGTAAGACTTTAGTAACCGCGTAGTAAGCCACAACGTGGTATTCATAAAGGGCTCGTATTGCAGATTCTGCCGCGTGACAAGCTTTTGAATGCTCTAAATGTATTTTCATTGAGCCCTTTCCATGGACGAGGCAAGCTTTTGACTACGCGGCGTAATCTGCTCATATCCTCGTCCGGGCAATCGGGCGTTTTACTGCAGGCGGTATTACGACGGGTAGTCAATATCATTGTTCCGCTTTCAATACCGCTCGTTGTGGAAAGGACGACGGCGTGGCGTTTTTTCGGGCGTGATCCTGCCGCGTGGTCAGAAGCGGCAAGCAGATCACGCTCCAGCCCTGATGGAAACAGTGCTTTAGGCTGGGTTCAGATAGGGCGGCACTATTGTGGTAGCAGGCCTACGTTTTGAGACGGCACACGATTACTTTTTATCTAACAAGGCAATTTCATAATACCGGGTCACATAAGACGACACTATTCGGAAGGCCGTGTGCCGCCAAATGGTGTAGTGTCATCGGAATCGTACTTGTTCGATTTTCGTGTGGCACGCACCAGCCCGTTTAGGTGCAGCGGAATGCAGCCGCTGGAATTTTGTAGGCCTACATGTGGCCTAGATAGGCTTCCCTTCGACGATTTATGAACAATTCATAGCTTAGTTTAAGCCAACTTAGAAACAATAGGACAATTTTGTCGTCATTTCATTTGCGTGCCCTCATATCGTGTGCCCCATAGCGTGTGGCCACTTTTGCGAGTGAACCCAGCCTAATAGCATTCCCTTCCTAGCACCGGAGGTCCTCCTAACAGAATCGCATAGCATTATAGAAGTGACTAGGTAGTTGGTCTGAAAACATTTCCTTTCTACCACAAGACCACCTAACGAAATCGCATAGCATTATAGAAGTGACTACAAGGCCCACATGGGTATTCTGATAACATTCCCTCCTTACCACCTCAAGTCCAATTAACAGAATCGCATAGCATTATAGAAGTGACTACAAGACCGACATAGGTGGTCTGATAGCATTCCCTTCCTACCACTTCAGGTCCACCTAACAGAATCGCACAGCATTATAGAATTTACTAGACCATGTCGACGGCCCACATAGGTGGTATGATAGCATTCCCAGTCCAAACACCTCAGGAGCTCAGGTCCACCTAACAGAATCATCTTGCCCAACCAAGGCTCCAGTCATTCCTAATACCCTCTCTCCTTCCCCCTATGGATTTCACTCTCAATGAGCCACAAAGGGAAGACGGGCCAATCAGAGAGCGCCATTCACTGTGTATTGAGTCCATGCTGTGTGTATAAACCTAGCCTGGTACCACTGGCCACCGTCAGACGACGCTGTTGTGTTTGACCTATTTTGACTTTTGTATTGACGGGACGGACGGAGGCCAGGTTCCAGCCAATGAATTCTGAGTCACGAAAGTCGTTGATTTCCAACGTCTTTTTATATTATATTGAAATCGTGTTTAATAAACATGAGTTAGTAGTGCTTGCTTGAAATACTCAAATATTGTGTATTAAGTGTAATCATGTTCACAAAAGTTTTTTTCGTAGAATACTTTGTGAGATTACGGGTTGGACGTATAATTGTAAACCGACGGCTCATTATCAATAGACGCTTAAAGCTTCATGATTGTAGGGTCTTGAACCGTGATGAGAACTTCAATACCACAATCAAGATGTACAGACCGGGGGAGCTGGCGGTACGTACCCATAAGTCTTTGCGGTAGTCTCGCGCGTACCGGATATAACCTATCAAGCTTTTCTCCTTCAGAGAAATACTGCGTTGCGCTCAACTGCCAATTACGCATTAGTCTGGTGGACACGAGGTTGGCCTTAAACTTGCTTGAAATCGAAAATTTGGACAACACACGTGTACTACAGCGCAAACGGCAGCATTCTGACATATAGAAACATGTGGTCTGATTCTATTTTTACTTGTCACTAAGTGATCACGCGTCCAACCTCGTATGCAGGGTAATGTGGCTTTCTCATTGGTCGAACGTTAATTTTGTTCACAGCCTTTTATAAGGCACTTGAGCGCAACGCAGTATTTCTCTGAAGGAGAAAAGCTTGATAGGTTATATCCGGTACGCGCGAGACTACCGCAAAGACTTATGGGTACGTACCGCCAGCTCCCCCGGTCTGTACATCTTGATTGTAGTATTGACCGTTTCTACATAGTTCAGAGAATTCAAAACGTCATTTAATGTACACAGTTTTCGGTAACAGTTCTGGCAAATACAACCTGTGGCTATGCTTTCCTTGAGAAATGATGAGGAATAATGAGAAAGTAGACGGAAAATGCGCCTGCCGTTGGCACAATTTGAAAGCCCTGTAGAAGAGACTAGAAGGCCCACTGAGATGTCTGATAGCATTCCCTTCCTAGCTCCTCAGGTCCTAACAGAATCGCATAGCTTTATAGAAGTGACTACAAGGCCCACATAGGTGGTCTGATATAGCCTTCCTTTCCTACCACCTCAGGTCCACCTAAGAGAATCGATTTTACACAATTTATCCAAATTTTCAGTGTCACGCAAATGTATTCATGGAGAGAAAATTCCTCTCATGATATGTTTTGTCTGAACTCTGCTCATCACATATTCATAGTGATATTTAGTAATAGTGTGTTGTGTTAAAAAACACAAAAGCAGAGGTATAAACCCCTTAAATCCCATGGCAAGAATGGTTTCATGTGAAAAATGCATGGATTTTCGACAAAAAAGGCATTTTCATGTCACAGAGCAACTATTGATACATGTTTTGAAGGTTTAATGCCCTTTTCAAGCTTCAAAAACCTTTGATGCACTAATTGTAGATTTTAGTGAACAAATTGCTGCCTAAGTCCAGTTGATTGAGGCAGTTTTAGAGTTTTCAACCATTGTTATCAACTTGTATAAACCTGATACACTGTTTTAACATGCTTTAAAAACACTTTTTTTGCCATAGGATTTAAGGGGCTGATTCCTCTTTTTTCTGCCTTTTTACAAGATATCACTTAGGGGTTGTTCAACATTTTCAACATTTTCACAAGGCTGCAAAGCGCACGCTAGGGAGGTAGGGGGTAATGGAGCATGCACACTTTTTTGTTCATATGAAAATGTCGATCAATACCAAGAATCCTAGGCTGAATTATTCTCTTTCAATCTTGCTTCCATTAACACTGGGCATTGACAAAGAACCACCAATTCAATCCCTCTGTTGATAATATATGCAGTGAATGGTACAAATATCCCTCCCAGTGTCCCTGGAGTCATTGGAGTTGGGATTCGGAAATCTGGCACACTTAAAGGTTTCCAGGGCCAAGAGAATACAAGTACATGGAAGATTGTCGGACAGCACTACCTCTGGAGAAGGATGAAATATATCAACATTTGTCTAGCGCACACTTTGGGGAGGGGGTCTCCAAAAAGTGTGCTCTTTGCAGACTTGTGAAAATGTTGAAAATGTTGAACCACCCCTTACTGAATATGTAATGACCCGAGTTTCGACAACACAATATCATGGGAGGAATTTTCTCTCCAAATGCATTTTGCGTGACACTGAAAATTTGAATATACTCCAGACTCGGCTCTAAGGCACCTATTCCATAGAGCTATACCCTATACTATACTATACGCGAACAATAGTTTCATGGTCATGCACCCTTTGTGAAGCCATTGTTCGCGTATAGTGTAGTATACCGTATAGCTCTATGGAGAAGGTGCCTTTGGCACCTATTCCATAGAGGTATACGGTATACTACACTATACGCGAACAATGGCTTCACAAAGGGTGCATGACCATGAAACTATTGTTCGCGTATAGTATAGTATAGGGTATAGCTCTATGGAATAGGTGCCTAAGGCACCTTCTCCATAGAGCTATACCCTATACTACACTATACGCGAACAATGGCTTCACAAAGGGTGCATGACCATGAAACTATTGTTCGCGTATAGTATAGTATAGGGTATAGCTCTATGGAATAGGTGCCTAAGGCAGGCACCTATTCCATAGAGCTATACCCTATACAGGCACCTATTCCATAGAGCTATACCCTATACTATACTATACGCGAACAATAGTTTCATGGTCATGCACCCTTTGTGAAGCCATTGTTCGCGTATAGTGTAGTATACCGTATACCTCTATGGAATAGGTGCCTTAGACACCATGCCAGCAAAAACTAGTGAACCTGCCCACATAATATTTATTCATTACTCTTTTGTGTCATAGGACCAATAGCAATGGTCGGGTTATTGTGCAATGGTCTGGGAAGCCGTGTCTATTTCATTGACTAGTACCAAGGCCTTGTTCCATGAAGAACGACTGATAGCTAGGGTGGGCCCGTAATAATGCATTGTATGACAGATAAGGGATGAATACCACATAGGCCCTTTTAATCATTGGTCATTGAAATTGATGAGTCCAAATAGGACGAGACAAGACAAGAGTTACGTGTAGACAGGTGCAATGTTGATCTGGCAGAGAACTGAGGCAGTATGGAAGCCCCTGAGCCATTGAAAAAGAGAAAAAGAAGTTACAGTGTATCAGAAAAACTGCAGTATCTTAGAGATCTAGAAACGGCCCTAGCAAATGGGACAGTCACCAGCCTCCGTCAGTTTGCTGACCACTACAGGATTCCTGTGGAAACGTTTCGTAGATGGAATAGGGCCGTGCTGGAACTTGCCATGCAGGAAAATAACGGTGCTGCACGTAAAGTGAAAGCTAAACTGGTTGGGCTGTGGCCAAATGTAGAAGATGACCTTCATCGATGGTTGCTGCAACAAAGAGAAAAACGTCTGCCTGTAGCCGTTCATGACGTCCAAGAAAAGGCGATGGAGTTGTTTCAAATTAGATGGGACGCACTTACGCAAGTTCGGCGCGAGGAAATTGAACAATCCATGCCAATTCTTTATCACTTTCGTGCATCAAGCGGTTGGGTTCACGACTTCACGAAAAGAAAGGACGTTTCATTTCGGAAGGTGAACAAGAACACGACAGGTCTGCGGATGCTGCTGCAAGAGTAAGGGTGTTCAGAGACAATTCGAAATTGTCCTACAATTCGTGTTCAACATGGACCAAACCTTCGTACCTTTTGACTGTCGACCACTTTACACCTGCAACACTAAAGGAACCAAATCTGTTGATGTTAGAACATCCAAATCAAACACCAAATTAGGATGTACCGTGTCATTGTGTGTCACAGCAGCTGGGGATAAGTTACCTGCCCATATTACATTCCCACGTCGGGGCTTTGTGAGACAGTTGGAAGCACTCGAACAGCAGGATATTCCGGCTAATGTACGTTTCACTTCTTCTGGTACTGGATGGATGAAGCAGGAAACCATTCGCCACTGGATTGAACACGTGTTTCAACCCCATGTCGAGGCCGATCACTGCGAACTGTTTCTCCTTCTTGTAGACCGCTACAGAGTTCACAGGACCGAGGAATTTGGAGGTGACATCACCGAGATGGGAGGGATCCTTGACTTTATTCCAGCGGGATGTACTTCACTTGCACAGTCACTGGATGTCAGTGTAATGAAATCATTCAAAAATCACGCCAAGAAGGCTTGGAAAAATTGGAAAGTCGAGAATACAGATGAGGAGGGTCGGTGACCGTCTGTCTCACCACTAGACGTTACAAACATTATCAGCAATGCCTGGGATGCTGTGACTCCTGAAGTTATCGAGAATGGATTCGAGGCGGCGGTGTTCAGGAATGATGACGACATTGAGGATGGACCACAAAACTTCGTTAACCTGGATGACGAAAACGCGGGACTGAATTTTGTTGAAATTGTAGAAGACGAACTCTAGTTTCCAGTCAATGTCTGAATTCAGTGTTATTTTAAGTTAGAATACAGAGAGTGCATAAGTGAAAATGTGTATTTTTCTTTAATTCGCCCCAGGCTATTTATTGCCAATTGGCCAAGAAATCATTATAAGAATTTTATGTCTAGGAAGCGATTCAGAAGACTCCGGAGAGGAGCATCCCCGAAAAAAAAAATGGTGACATTCATTTTGTGACATTCTGTATTGGTTCATTAGTCTTGAACCAAATAATCCATTCAGGCCCGGTCATTGTATCCTAATTCTATACCTTTAATAGGCCTAATTGAACCTTGAAGAATAACAGTGTGCGTAACAGTTTATGACAACCATCGACATGGCCTGTGATTTCATAATGACCAACAGCGTGGCTTGCCCGGTGACTTGTCATTCAGAGAATCCCCGCACCAATCAAGGCCTATGATGAATCCTAACAAAGGAATAACTATAAATGAGTCTATGAATAAATATAATGTGGGCAGGTTCACTAGTTTTTGCTGGCATGGTGTCTGAGGCACCTTCCCCATAGAGGTATACGGTATACTACACTATACGCGAACAATGGCTTCACAAAGGGTGCATGACCATGAAACTATTGTTCGCGTATAGTATAGTATAGGGTATAGCTCTATGGAATAGGTGCCTTAGAGCCGAGTCTAGAGTATTGTGTAAAATCGCACTCGGACCTTAAATCTCTAAATAAAGTAGCTTTTTGCCTAAAGTCAGTCTAAAAAGCAGTCTTGCATCAGTAATCAAAGCAGTTATTTAAGGTCAAAGGTGAATTGTCCAGGTAAGTTCATCTATTGACTTTTTCTATGAGATAGTGCTATCACAGAGGGAATATCAGACACAACGTTTTCTATCATATTGCAAATGTGCCGAGGTTGCTAGAAAACTGTCACCTCGACCATGCAAAATCAATGCATTCATTCCCAGATCTTACGAGTCGGAGACAAAAAGACCTTGCAAATTTTATGATTTTCACCATCAGTTAGGTGTTCTAACATTTTTTACCGAGCTAAGTGCCTTTTGTTGTTAGCAAGCTTGAACGTACCAACAGTGTATATGTGGGTGTAGATTACCCCAAAGAGCGAATGAATGCATTGTATTGCAGTATCTACACCTGTTTTCATATAAGTGTTTTCAACGATAAGGTGGACTCTTGTTCAAAACCTTTTAGTGAGCTACGTGTCCTCTGATGGCCTTGACATCTCGTCCCCCTAATTAATTGGTTCATTTTGCATATGTCCCCCTAACATCGTTAGTTGGCCTACTGTAAAGGTTTGATATTTTCCTAATATAGTGCACTGGATCATTCAACTGCGTAAGGTGCCATAAAGACCTCGCCCAGTCGCCGAATTTGGTCGTTTGGAATAAAGGTTTTCATCCAATTTGAAGGTTTCTACACAGAAAACATCATTTTTTGGCTGGCTGAACATGGTTTTTCAACGTGGTTGAAATATCGAATAGACATTTGGAGCGAAACAGGATTTCTCCACCACCGCGTTTAGCGCGGTGCAATGTGTTTGCCACTTTAATTTAAGGTCGGCATAGAGCTGGCTATAGCTTCATGAGGACAGTGTAATAACTCGAGAATACAAAAATGCGGTATGCGGTAATAATTGACAACTGGTACGGTGATATTGCATATGACAACTAGAGTTATTCAGGGAGTTGGTTTACTCCAAAATATTCATACTTCTTCAATTAGATCGCAAGGCCTATCGGAACCATTGACAAAACGTGTAGCATCAATAATTGGGGAACTAAAAAATCAAAGCCCCATGTGTATACTAGTAAATTGATTTAGGCAAGCACTCAATTGATAAAACATTAAAAAATTGATAAAACATTAAAAAAGAATTGATAAAACATTAAAAAAATTTAGGAGTGATGGTGGCCTTTTTGAGCCTTGTGATTCATACTGGTATGATAATACATTTCAATTTTGAGCTGTTATTGTGGACTGCATTAGGGATACGGATTCATCATCCTATAGTGCACAACCATCAAATGTTAACTCATACTGGAGATGAACAATTCATCAAATCGACATCATTATACATGTACATGTAAATTCAAATTGATTTTATTATGATAACGCCTGGTGGCCTTCCGAGCGTTTGGGATTCCTCAGAGTCAGTCCAAGTTTAGTATAACATGATATCTGGTCCATTTTCAGTTCAATTACGCTGCGCGATCGAAGTGTACTATGAGTGACATGGTGAAAAGGGGATATCAATCATTGATAATGGGGACATTTCCGCGGCGCTGTATCTCCACCGATCAAGGCGTTATAGCTAGACCGTATAAAGTGAACCAGCCTCAGGTCCATGTCCACTTAGTGTGTAAAAAACAATAACATTGAAGTCAACTTAACAGAGAGTGAACAACAACTCTAACTGTGCATATTAGTCACATGAAGACCACCAATTCAAACCCCTAAATCCTGCATATAACCCCCTTAAATAGGTTATTTTCTGAAATTCGTCTACACTTAGACTTCGATGTTTTTGTCTGGTGCCAAAAAGTTGGGAGGAGAGGCTCTACAAATCTAGCTTTGTCTGCTATTTAGGCCATGATCAGAGGTACCAGAATCATACCAAGTAAACAAAATATTTTCTGTGTGTTTTATAAGCGCGCAGCAGAAAAGCCAAGTTGCGAAGCGCTACTATGATTAACGTGCATACGACGTATCCAATGTAAACAATGTTTCTCAAGTCCATGGATTCGTTTCAAATGGCTAAAATTTGACTTAAAATGGCCGCCATTAGAGATAAACGTGCGAATGAAGCAACTCGACTATTCTGAGCTCCGAGAGAGAACCACAATGAATATTCACACTGTTTTTTAATCACACTTCAATTTCAGGGGGTTGACCCCCCCCCCCGACATATGTGTTTTGATTTTTGATACTTAGTAATAATATCCAAAAGATGCTTAAAATGGATATAATCCCGAAATAATGAAGCAAAAGACGGGCAGGCGTTTGGCCAGAGTCCTCTATTAAAACATGTGTACATTACGTGTACATTGTTGTGCATAAGTTTTGGTAAAAAAAGTACTCATTGGACCAATCAATCTGCACAAAATTTTATCACTCACACAACGTAGTGAGTGTAATGGTTACGTATGTATAAAGTGTAAACAAAATTCATATATCCATCATGTCCATCGAATCTGAAAAAATTTGTGCAGACCCATGACAATTCTGGTTCCGGTACAGTTTGTCGCATTATATATGGGCCGCGCGTTGGCCGATCCTGCATTCACGACGCACCGCACCCACAGTTACCACGTCGGACGTGATTCCCATTGTTTCCTTCCACGTGACGCAATTATTTCATGACGTCATGAGCCATTGACCATTCACACAAGTAGATTTATTCACACCGGCGCCACTGAAGTGCGGGTGTGGGACATCATGTATTTAAAAATCGTCTGCTAGGACATACAGGACAACGTCGGCGGAGACAGTTGTGACATTTCATTGCAGACAAAGCAAACGTCCTCTTCTTCTCGATTTACGTACTTTACTTCAAAAAAGTCAGTTTTAACACTACTAAATCCAGATCCAGTCACGTGATTTCTAGTAACTGCCAAACTCGACCCAGTGCCGGAACTGTGAAGTAATGATGTAGGTTTCGTGGTCAGATTGTAGGAGTTCCCCAAGGAGTTCCCGTACCGCCTGGCTATCCGATTTAGCATCTACCGTTCCGGAACGACATCAGCGCCTCAAGTGTCAAGATCGTAAATTTGCCATTCTTGATTTTGGCGCCAAACGATTAAAAAAAAACGCGTTAAAACAATTAAGAATATATCAGCTACAAAAATTCGTTATTAACTAACTGGTGAAGAAACATACACAAATATCTAGGCTAGCAGGTGGAAAATTCAATTATTATTTCACCACAGAGAGCTGCTTCTGTCCGCAGATATGAGACAGCTACCGGGGCGGGGACTATTTCTTTATGGGGCCTTTTTGTTCAGCGTCTCCAAGGAATTCTATTTTTAGAGTCCAATGGAGGGGGGTTGGGGGGGGCCTTCCCCCAATGTACTGACAAAAACCTGTCACTTTCAGAGAACGGGGGAGGGGGTTTGGGGGACTCATCCCCCAATGTACTGGCTAAATATGTCAGAACTCGGGGGTTTGGGGGGGGGGGCTCCCCCATGTCAAACAGTTGTGTGAGTTCACTAGAGCTTGTTTTTTAATCACACTTCAATTTCAGGGGGTTGACCCCCCCCCCGACATATGTGTTTTGATTTTTGATACTTAGTAATAATATCCAAAAGATGCTTAAAATGGATATAATCCCGAAATAATGAAGCAAAAGACGGGCAGGCGTTTGGCCAGAGTCCTCTATTAAAACATGTGTACATTACGTGTACATTGTTGTGCATAAGTTTTGGTAAAAAAAGTACTCATTGGACCAATCAATCTGCACAAAATTTTATCACTCACACAACGTAGTGAGTGTAATGGTTACGTATGTATAAAGTGTAAACAAAATTCATATATCCATCATGTCCATCGAATCTGAAAAAATTTGTGCAGACCCATGACAATTCTGGTTCCGGTACAGTTTGTCGCATTATATATGGGCCGCGCGTTGGCCGATCCTGCATTCACGACGCACCGCACCCACAGTTACCACGTCGGACGTGATTCCCATTGTTTCCTTCCACGTGACGCAATTATTTCATGACGTCATGAGCCATTGACCATTCACACAAGTAGATTTATTCACACCGGCGCCACTGAAGTGCGGGTGTGGGACATCATGTATTTAAAAATCGTCTGCTAGGACATACAGGACAACGTCGGCGGAGACAGTTGTGACATTTCATTGCAGACAAAGCAAACGTCCTCTTCTTCTCGATTTACGTACTTTACTTCAAAAAAGTCAGTTTTAACACTACTAAATCCAGATCCAGTCACGTGATTTCTAGTAACTGCCAAACTCGACCCAGTGCCGGAACTGTGAAGTAATGATGTAGGTTTCGTGGTCAGATTGTAGGAGTTCCCCAAGGAGTTCCCGTACCGCCTGGCTATCCGATTTAGCATCTACCGTTCCGGAACGACATCAGCGCCTCAAGTGTCAAGATCGTAAATTTGCCATTCTTGATTTTGGCGCCAAACGATTAAAAAAAAACGCGTTAAAACAATTAAGAATATATCAGCTACAAAAATTCGTTATTAACTAACTGGTGAAGAAACATACACAAATATCTAGGCTAGCAGGTGGAAAATTCAATTATTATTTCACCACAGAGAGCTGCTTCTGTCCGCAGATATGAGACAGCTACCGGGGCGGGGACTATTTCTTTATGGGGCCTTTTTGTTCAGCGTCTCCAAGGAATTCTATTTTTAGAGTCCAATGGAGGGGGGTTGGGGGGGGCCTTCCCCCAATGTACTGACAAAAACCTGTCACTTTCAGAGAACGGGGGAGGGGGTTTGGGGGACTCATCCCCCAATGTACTGGCTAAATATGTCAGAACTCGGGGGTTTGGGGGGGGGGGGCTCCCCCATGTCAAACAGTTGTGTGAGTTCACTAGAGCTTGCTCTTTACATATTATGTGTCAAGAAGAACCCTTTGCCAATAGCATAATAAAGTTTTAAAATATTCCAATACCGATTGCCTGAGAAAAAGAGATTTCCGTACACCATATCCATCAAAACGTCACTGGCGCATTGATATGGCCCTGTCAAAGTACAAGTTCTAAACTGACCAGTGAGACCACAGTTTCTTAAATATATTATCAAAAAGCATATTTCTGTGATGGCCTGACTCTGTAGATTAAGAATCAACCACAGATTGAGAATTAATTCCACTTTGGTCCATCCCAGCCATGTATTTACCACAACTTGACATGTGCCACACTTCCGGTCGTGGATGAATACTTGTCTCTGCCCGTTTCGAGAAAAAAAAATTATTTTGAGATTTCAATAAACCTTTTAAACGAATTCCACATGGGCCGTGGTGGGGTCCGAAGACACCTTAAGGAGGAATGTATGTTTTTATGGGGTACCATTGGTTTTGCATATCTTCTGGTTTTTTCTAAAGAATAATCAATATTCGCTAGCAGGCTTTTTATGCTCCCAGGTATGAAGAGGGTTAGAACTATGTTCCTCAGGTTCTTTGTTCATCAGTCTGGTGTTCCTCAAGAGTAAAGTGTCTTCCAGTCTCTTGGCCTGCAAAACCCTTTCCAACCAATTTTTTATGCATTATTCGGCAACATGTTGGTGGGGGAAAAACCTGATCAAAATACGTGGCTACAATTTCAAAAGTATTGTTCAACAATTTGAAAAAATTCGTGCAACATTTTTAAATTACATCTCAACAATTTCAAAATTATGGTTCAACAATTTCAAAAATACATCTCAACAATATTTCAAATTATGATCCAACATTTCAAAAATTCATGCAACATTTTTCTAAAATACATTATTAATATGTAAAGAGCAATCTCTAGTGAACTCACACAACTGTTTGACATGGGGGAGCCCCCCAAACCCCCGTCCTTCTGACATATATAGCCAGTACATTGGGGGATGAGTCCCCCAAACCCCCTCCCCCGTTCTCTGAAAGTGACAGGTTTTAGTCAGTACATTGGGGGGAAGCCCCCCCCCCCCATTGGACTCTAAAAATAGAATTCCTTGGAGACGCTGAACAATAAGGCCCCATAAAGAAATAGTCCCCGCCCCGGTAGCTGTCTCATATCTGCTGGAAGAAGCAGCTATTTGTGGTGAAATAATAATTGAATGCATGTCATGACACCCAGGAGCTTTTTCTCATTTCTGAAACAGTTGCATGGTTGGAATGAATTTCCAAATCAGTCCGTCAAATCTCTATGCAATGAAAATTGAAATGTCACAACTGTCTCCACCGACGTTGTCCTGTATGTCCTAGCAGACGATTTTTAAATAAATGATGTGATTGATATACTTGTAGATTGGACTGAATTATTTCTTCAATGATATGAAAATTGAAAACCCTCTGACATGCCTGAGTACAATGAAATGGCCAGGGCCATTGTGCTCACCTCATGTGGAGGAAAGATGGATAAAGAGCATGGTATTGTGTCATGTAGTGTTAGGTTTGATGTAGGTCCAAGCAATTACAATTTCCCCAAAATGGCCAATTTACAGTACATTCCCGACTACTATTAAGGGAGATATTGCATATTTTCACTTTTAACGTTTGGCCCCCTGGTGGCCAAACCATGAAACGAATCGGACCGAAACTTGGTCTCCAAGGTGTCATTACATAAGGGTACATGTGTACCAAGTTTCAACTCAATAGCTCTAACAGTTACGAAACGTGCCCTGCTAACGGACGACGGACGACGACGACGACGACGACGGACGACGGACGCCACGGTATGGGATAAGCTCACCTCTGCTAAGAGGTGAGCTAAAAATGCAGAGGCAAGACACACCATGCATGTCATGACACCCAGGAGCTTTTTCTCATTTCTGAAACAGTTGCATGGTTGGAATGAATTTCCAAATCAGTCCGTCAAATCTCTATCCAAATGGAACATTATGACCACTCTATATTTGTGCAGTAGTGTTAAAACTGACTTTTTTGAAGTAAAGTACGTAAATCGAGAAGAATGTCACAACTGTCTCCGCCGACGTTGTTGTCCTGTATGTTCTAGCAGACGATTTTTAGATACATGATGTCCCACACCCGAACTTCAGGACAGTGGCGCCGGTGTGAATAAATCTACTTGCGTGAATGGCCAATGGCTCATGACGTCATGAAATAATTGCCTCACGAGGAAGGAAACAATGGGAATCATGGTAACTGTGGTTGCAGTGCGTCGTGAAAGCAGGATCGGCAAGCGCGGCCCGTATGGAATGCGACAAACTGTACCGGAACCAGAATTGTCATGGGTCTGCACAATTTTTTTCAGATTCGATTAGCCTGGTACCACTGGCCACCGTCAGACTCCGTCCGTCCCGTCAATACAGCGTCGTCTGACGGTGGCCAGTGGTACCAGGCTAAGATTCGATGGACATGATGGACATATGAATTTTGTTTACACTTTATACACATACGTAACCATTACACTCACTACGTTGTGTGAGTTAATATGTAAAGAGCAATCTCTAGTGAACTCACACAACTGTTTGACATGGGGGAGCCCCCAAACCCCCGTTCTTCTGACATATATAGCCAGTACATTGGGGGATGAGTCCCCCAAACTCCCTCCCCGTTCTCTGAAAGTGACAGGTTTTAGTCAGTACATTGGGGGGAAGGCCCCCCCCCCCCCCCATTGGACTCTAAAAATAGAATTCCTTGGAGACGTTGAACAATAAGGCCCCATAAAGAAATAGTCCCCGCCCCGGTAGCTGTCTCATATCTGCTGAAAGAAGCAGCTCTTTCTGGTGAAATAATAATTGAATGCATGTCATGACACCCAGGAGCTTTTTCTCATTTCTGAAACAGTTGCATGGTTGGAATGAATTGCCAAATCAGTCCGTCAAATCTCTATGCAATGAAAATTGAAATGTCACAACTGTCTCCACCGACGTTCTCCTGTATGTCCTAGCAGACGATTTTTAAATAAATGATGTGATTGATATACCATTGGAATGAATTATTTCTTCAATGATATGAAAGTTGAAAACCCTCTGACATGTCTGAGTACAAAAATGCAGAGGCAAGACACATCATGCATGTCATGACACCCAGGAGCTTTTTCTCATTTCTGAAACAGTTGCATGGTTGGAATGAATTTCCAAATCAGTCCGTCAAATCTCTATCCAAATGGAACTTTAAGACCACTCTATAATTGTGCAGTAGTGTTAAAACTGACTTTTTTGAAGTAAAGTACGTAAATCGAGTAGAAGAGGACGTTTGCTTTGGTCTGCAATAAAATGTCACATCTGTCTCCGCCGACGTTGTCCTGTACATATGTCCTAGCAGACGATTTTTAAAATCATGATGTCCCACACCAGCACTTCAGTGGCGCCGGTGTGAATAAATTTACTTGCGTGAATGGTCAATGGCTCATGACGTCATGAAATAATTGCGTCACGAGGAAGGAAACAATGGGAATCATGGTAACTGTGGTTGCGGTGCGTCGTGAAAGCAGGATCGGCAAGCGCGGCCCGTATGGAATGCAACAAACTGTACCGGAACCGGAACTGTCATGGGTCTGCACAAATTTTTTCAGATTCGATGGACATGATGGATATATGAATTTTGTTTACACTTTATACACACACGTAACCATTACACTCACTACGTTGTGTGAGTTATCAACAATTTCAAAATTATGGTTCAACAATTTCAAAAAAATCATCCAACATGATCCAACAGCAGGAGACAGGGTACCAGTGTAATGTTCGGGGACGAGGTTGGTGTATGGTACTTCTGTTCTATCACCGAGTGTGAAATTTGACAGTATTTATCAATAACACCGTAACCGATGATAAGCTGAACATCCTCAAGTGTCCACATGCCAGTTTAGATCTCAAATTTTGTCATCTGGAAAAGTTATAGCATGGTGGAACGAAACGTCGACATATCTGGGCAACCGCATGAACAAAATCATGATAGGCCTATGCACAACTGGAAGCAGGATGCCACTGTGTGTACAGTGTGAAGCGACAATTCATTGATGCATGTGTTATTTATTTTGGCAGTATTGATGCTACGACCGATGATGGGAGCTTGAGCCGACTTGCCAACGATGGATGGAGAGGCCATGACAACTGCCCGATGAAAAAACAAATTCATAAACAGGATGGACATCCATATCTAGCCCTATTTGCTAAAAGGGATAGAGATAGGGGAACAACTGCTGTACGATTACGGTGTCGGACAATTGCCATGGCGTGAATCCAAAGTAAATTCCTTTATTTATTTCAATTTCAACTTTTCAGTAATTTATTTAGTTGCCTGAAAACTGAATGATACAATGTAAATGTAGTATGAAACCTGTTTTACACCCAAAGTTCTGGCTAAAGATGTCGTCATCATTATAAAATCAAAGCTTGCGTCATGCATCAATTTTCCACGACAAAAATATTTAATATTTCTTTCCATATAGATAACGAGCAACGAAAAGGAATGGTACTTTGGCAATTTTAGATTTACCTACATCACTACATTATACCACTATCCCTTTAAATCTGTATCGCAGACAAAAATACCCCAGTCCATTGATCAAATTCGCAGATCCAGTGCACCAACTGAAGAAATAAAGGTAAAGGTTTCTTCGTTTTACCATGCTATTACGTTTCAAGCTGAATCCCTCGGAATCTTCATCAAAAAGATGATTTTCAAGAGGATGGTTTTAAAGCTCATTTCTTATGGACAGAAAAGGGGATATTTTCGATTATTTTAAAGAGCTTTATCTAAACGAACTGAATGACAACAATTGTAGGAGCAGTAAATGTATCCCAATAACGCCAAGGATTGTTCCTGTGTACGCAATGTATACAACTTGATCATATGGTGTATTTTTGGGTCATGAACTCATTTACCAGGCTGTTTCTTAGGTAGGCTATCTCAGTGACCCCGGATAGTTTTGAGTGATGGATGGTTGACAGCAAGAATATAATAATGCAAAGAACTAAAAATGTGACAAAAGTATTTGTTTTCATTCAGGATATTGTAATATTCCTACTTCGCTGTCCGTTGTGTCACTCGTCCTTGACCTCCGTCTCGTTCTATGGTCAGCTGATTGTGCAACAAAGGTAAACAATACACACGAACACCTAATTAAATAATGATATAACTGTATTTACCTTTCTACACTTTCTCTAACTCTTCTAAACCTCTTCGAATAATCACTCCTAAATCTCAATGTACACTGGGACTGACTGGCTGGCTTGGAAACTGACCCAGATTGTTGTGAGAGCTGCCCTTTATATCCAGGCAACAATGCAGCCTCCAGCAGCCTGGATACGGTTACCAACGCAAGCCCTGTTGCAGTGCAGCAACAACAAACCTTAACCAGATTGGTCAATTTAGTCAAATTAACCAAAGACAATAATATTGAAATATACTACAATATTACAAGTACAGGCTATGTATATATCGGTAAAATCACAAGATAGAATGGTAATAGATATAATTTCAAAAAAGAATTTCAAAAAGAACATGTTATTTCGTAAGATGTACGGAGCTTTCAAATTAGAATAAGCCTAAATATCCGGGTATAAGCAAGCGTGAAAATTGTCAAGTTATCATGGGGGGGGGGGGGGGTCTTTATCGTGGGGCATTGAACGGGACAATTGATGTCAACTGCCTCCTCATTCAGCATGGATGTTTGATCATGTTGCACAACTACACCAAAATAAGATATGCGGCCCCTGGCCTGTATTGCCTATGATAAGGCTTTTTTATGTGGTCCCCAGAACACCGACTTGTATTATTTTTGACAATCGTACACGCTTTCCGTCTTATTATTTATACTTCAGGCACCTGTCAACACTCAGAAGGCGCTTGATGTTCCGATTGACGTGACAAACGAGTGGACAAGCTATGACAATACGGGAGAAGAAGAGGTCTTTTCAGCGGTAGAGGCCTTGGTCAACAGTGAGCAGAACATCAGTTTTGATACTGAGAAAGAAGAGGTCACAGATTTCAATGCAAAGGAAAAAGAACTTACTGAAATAGCAGTGAATAAGGTAGGAAATCTACTAGGAGGCAATAAATTTGGAGACGTGAAATGTGTCCCTGTGTGCAAATCGCGCAAATTTTATTCCTCCCGGGGACAAATTTGCAAATGCGCCCTGGATATTGTCATGCGCAGTAGGCCTACATATTTCAATTTCTGAGAGGAACCACCTCCTTCCTGCCTTACTTTTCGATTTGGGTCAGATCACCGAACAAAATCATCGAATGTCGGCATGTTTTGAATAAACTGTCGCGGAATATTGGATGATCATCATATCACAACCGATATTAAATTTGGCGAACATCGAAACCTAAATTTGTTTTGACTTATTGGAAAAAAAGTTTGTTTTGACTTATTTGAAAAAAAGTGTATTGAGCGACTCCTTGGTCAGGTAGAACCTCCCTCCTACGTTATTACTGCCTGGTTGTGTATAGTAGAATCGACGGAATGGTTCAGTTGTGGATATAAAAGTCATTTTAATGACCCCGTATAATACTTTTAAAAACGTACAGTTTTGTTCACCTGTGAAAGACTGGTGTCTTCCCCGATGTTCCCGTAATACACCTTCTATTATGATGCGTGTCCCCAGAACTCCGTCGTATATTAATCTTGACAAGCGTGCACTCTTCATGTCCTTTCTTATACTTCAGACACCTGTCAACACTCAGAAGGCGCTTGATGTTCCGATTGACGAGACAAACCAGTGGACAAGCTATGACAATGTGGGAGAAGAAGAGGTCTTTTCAGCGGTAGAGGCCTTGGTCAACAGTGAGCAGAACATCAGTTTTGATACTGAGAAAGAAGAGGTCACAGAGTTCAACGCATGTGCAATAGACGATGAACCTACTGAAACACCAGTGAGTCCGGTAGGCATTCTACTTTTAAGAATTTAAACAGTAGCTACATTGTATATGTGTTTAAAACAACGCTGTCAGATGATGCAACTTGTTTATGAACGTTCTATTTTGATAGCTAGCTACAGTAGAGGGTGAAAGAGAGCAATTCGGGGACTTGCATGAATATTCCAAACGAAGTTTGTCAGCACGAGGGCAACGACCTTCGACTATCTTAACCTGTGAAAGACAAGCAAATGAGTGTATGCAATGCAATCGTCTTACACAGCTGTTGTTTGGTTATCTCCATTGTGTCCTTATTAAGGTGCATCATGGGTGTATTGACCACAGTCGAGTTTTAACTCGGGAAATTCTTAGTTTTTTCCCCTTTGATGATGGGTGGGATGAAGAACTAAATGATCCTTATACAAATGGTACTATTTTGTTCAGTTGTGAATGTGTTTCCGTAATATACCATATTCTGTGTGATGCATGTCCACGGGACGCTGTATTAAATTAATCTTGACAAGCGTACACTTTATTGTACTTCAGGCACCTGTCAACACTCAAAAGGCGCTTGATGTTCCGATTGACGTGACAAACGAGTGGACAAGCTATGACAATACGGGAGAAGAAGAGGTCTTTTCAGCGGTAGAGGCCTTGGTCAACAGTGAGCAGAACATCAGTTTTGATACTGAGAAAGAAGAGGTCACAGATTTCAATGCAAAGGAAAAAGAACTTACTGAAATAGCAGTGAATAAGGTAGGAAATCCACTAGGAGGCAATAAATTTGGAGACGTGAAATGTGTCCCTGTGTGCAAATCGCGCAAATTTTATTCCTCCCGGGGACAAATTTGCAAATGCGCCCTGGATATTGTCATGCGCAGTAGGTCTACATATTTCAATTTCTGAGAGGAACCACCTCCTTCCTGCCTTACTTTTCGATTTGGGTCAGATCACCGAACAAAATCATCGAATGTCGGCGTGTTTTGAATAAACTGTCGCAGAATGTTGGATGATCATCATATCACAACCGATATTAAATTTGGCGAACATCGAAACCTAAATTTGTTTTGACTTATTGGAAAAAAAGTTTGTTTTGACTTATTTGAAAAAAAGTGTATTGAGCGACTCCTTGGTCAGGTAGAACCTCCCTCCTACGTTATTACTGCCTGGTTGTGTATAGTAGAATCGACGGAATGGTTCAGTTGTGGATATAAAAGTCATTTTAATGACCCCGTATAATACTTTTAAAAACGTACAGTTTTGTTCACCTGTGAAAGACTGGTGTCTTCCCCGATGTTCCCGTAATACACCTTCTATTATGATGCGTGTCCCCAGAACTCCGTCGTATATTAATCTTGACAAGCGTGCACTCTTCATGTCCTTTCTTATACTTCAGACACCTGTCAACACTCAGAAGGCGCTTGATGTTCCGATTGACGAGACAAACCAGTGGACAAGCTATGACAATGTTGGAGAAGAAGAGGTCTTTTCAGCGGTAGAGGCCTTCGTCAACAGTGAGCAGAACATCAGTTTTGATACTGAGAAAGAAGAGGTCACAGATTTCAATGCATTGAACGTCGAACCAACTGAAAGAGCAGTGAATAAAGAAGGCATAGTAGCAATGCCGGAGGTAGGTAGAGGTACATGTAGAGTAATGCTGTCTGATCTTGTTTGTAAACGTTCTATTTTGATAGCTATAAAGTTAGAGTGAGGGAGCCTCAATGGTTATCGCGTCCGCCTAACAAGCGGCAGGTCGCAGTTTTGGGCAAATCGGCCTAAAATCCCGGCCTCGGTCAACAATGTTTTCTCAGGGTGACCTTATGGTCTGCCCCCCAATGTGGGTAGGCCTATAGTGAACAGTTTAATCGATTGTTATATCTGTCTTTAAACCTATACAACCATTTTTGAACGTTCCTTTTGTTTTCCAGGATATCAGAACGTCCACACCAATTCGGGGCAAAGACAATGGTGCAACGGGGCGAAACGAAATGGATGTGAACAAGATATCACAGGTATATGATGCATTTTACCTTCATCAAAGTATGGGATAAGGTAGAGCAACTTGGGGACAGACATTTTAAATTTCTAACTTCTTCAGTCAGTGCGCATGCATGAATATTCGAACGTCTTGTCTAGCTTATCGATCTGCACAAGGAGACAAAAGTGAGTTTACAATTTAAAGCATTCAATCGAAAATTGGAATCTATCCCTGTAAAGAAAATCGTTCAGCAGTTAATAAGGCGATTTGTGATTGGCACATAACTCGCAGCCGGTCCACATAATAAAAAATGGCCAGGGCCATTGTGCTCACCTCATGTGGAGGAAAGATGGATAAAGAGCATGGTATTGTGTCATGTAGTGTTAGGTTTGATGTAGGTCCAAGCAATTACAATTTCCCCAAAATGGCCAATTTACAGTACATTCGACCTATGTGACCTTGAAAAGTAGGTCAAATCAAAGAAGACCCGGGTGACACATTGAATGGTTGTTAGAATTAGATGTACCTATGAAATAAAATTGGTGCCAATCGGGCAAGTCATTACTAGAAATAATGGCATTTTGAAGAATTTAGGATTTGGCCCCCTCCCTGGAGGCCAAACCGCAAATCAGATCGCACCAAACTTCGGTACCTGCGATCACCTGACCAAGGGGTACATGTGTACTTAATTTGTGATCAATAGTCATTGCAGTTAAGAAACGTGCCATAGTTACGGCCTGACGGCGAATTTACGCCATTTGACCTCTGTGACCTTGACAAGAAGGTCAAATTAAAAACCTGTGTGACATATACTGTATGGTGGTTAGATGTACCCATGATATCAAATTGGTGGCAATCGGGCAAGAAGTTAAGGAATAATCACATTTTTAAGGTTTTTGGATTTTGCCCCCTGGTGGTCAAGTGGTGAATCATATTGGACCAAACTTCGGTCCCTGAGATCACCTGACTAAGGGGTAAATGTGTACCAAATTTGGTATCAATAGTCATTGCAGTTTAGAAACGTGCCATCGTTACATCCTAATGGCCAATTTACACCATTTGACCTCTGTGACCTTGAAAAGGAGGTCAAATCAAAAACCCGGAGGATATATGATGCACCTTTGCTAGAAGTACCTACCATATTTTTTTCAAAATTTCCCGACTACTATTAAGGGAGATATTGCATATTTTCACTTTTAACGTTTGGCCCCCTGGTGGCCAAACATGAAACGAATCGGACCGAAACTTGGTCTCCAAGGTGTCATTACATAAGGGTACATGTGTACCAAGTTTCAACTCAATAGCTCTAACAGTTACGAAACGTGCCCTGCTAACGGACGACGACGACGACGGACGACGGACGCCACGGTATGGGATAAGCTCACCTCTGCTAAGAGGTGAGCTAATTAAAATGTACATTGAAAGCAGCACAACTCAGTGCCTATAAGATAGACAGTAGCATGGCAAATATGAGAAACAGTGTAATGCACATGTCAACGTTATTTACATTTGAACTGACAGCATTTTTTTCTCCATTATTTGATAAATGACAGGTTCGAGAGACCGACCCCCTCAACCTTGCATTCGTCTCATTCGACCAGGATGTTGAAGAAACCGATCATCCCCACAAGCTAGATACGCCTACTTGTACCAAATCTTCCCCATTAATCGAGAAAGACGGGTCAGATCCATCAGCCGGTTATTGTCAAGATGGTGCTAATCAAAAGCAAAGGGACCAATCGCAAGGTAATGGCTTTATTTTAGTAGAGAGTCCTACCCAGCCATCGAGGTGCACTTTTCAATGAACATATTACATGTCATTCGTGAATCGTCTCATTCATTGGTTTTGTGCGAAAATGATAACCAATTCATGCCATTAAGGCCTAGTCATCCTGGCACAAATTCAATGTCTTATAAAATCTAAACCTGTCGATATTTCTAAAACGGCTGGCAACGTTGACACTGAACTTGACATTAAGTGCTTGATGTTGTAGATCATGGTGATTTTGTGTTCGTAGTCATGCTCGTTAACTGTCTCAATGCATGGTGTCGCTGTCCAACAGGGCTGCTGTCTGTGCAATTAGAATATAGTTCCTCTGTTTTGGGGCTGATATGTTCACTGGGCAGCGTGGATTTGAGGATCAAATTGACCCGCTACGCCCCGAAACGTGGCGGACGGGTGGAATTACAGCGAAAGTGACCACAGAAAATTCCGACCCCAAAGCCTGAAATTATGATGGTCATGATCTGTCAATATTTCTATGGATGCAGTGGGTGAGATCTTTTTGCCCTGCAAATATTAGGTTCGTGCGAGGTGTTTGGAAAAAGTTATGGCAGTTGATGTTTAATGAAAAATGGCTTAAAATTCATTAGTGGTGCGTAGCCTCCAAGAAAGACGTCATAATGGAACATGCGAAAATGACGCACCACGCCGCAACAGAGCTAGGTATGACGTATGTGTGTGACCTCACACGATGTAAATGGCTTGGCTGCCTCCATGGCCCAATCCAGTGTTTCTGCGGGATTGGCCAGCCAAACATAAATTGGTCACCTAGTACTTGGGCTCAAACTAATATATGGCCATGTGTGACCTGACATCCACTCCGAAGTGTCTGGGTCGTTTTAAATACTCACAGTGAACACACCAGCGCAGTGTAGCTCTAATCTACTTACTCCTGTTAAGGTAACGAACATGACTTCAAAAACAATTCATTGTGTATTACAGAAAATGACACATGTAGAAATTCTAGGGATTTTACTTTACCAGAGGATTATTTTCAGTTTACTTATAAAATTCAAATTTAAAAATATTACTACCGTAACATTAACATTATTTTGTAGGACATGAAATAGGAAAAGACACGTTCTGTTGTGGTAGTTGCGGGGATCAATTTCATACTGTGGTGCATTTCCTAAAGCATAAAGAAATTCCATGCAAGCGAAAAGCGAACGATGGGGCATCTGCTGAAGCCAATTCCAGATCAATGATGGTAAATACTATTTGATATTAATTGCCAACTATAAGCTCATGACGTCGAGAATCTAAGTGACTTTCAAGGCATTGCTCAAAATTGATACGACAGACTCTTTATGAAAAGAAAGACTCGCAAACGAAGGCTTAATTTGCCCTAAAGCTTTTCTGAACAATTCCTGGTCATTATCAACTCTATCGACATCATCATACGTAAGAGGCATCGAATTAGACTTTTGCTTGTAACACTGGGATAATTGTTTGTGTATCATTGTTTCAGGAATCAAAATCCGAACAGAAGAACAACACGAACGACGTCAAGGTGAAATCCAAGAAAAGTAAAGAAAATAGATCAACAATGTACCCAGAAGGTAAGATTTTATTGAAAGCATTTAAGCAGTGGATTCGAGGCAGTACAATTATTTTCATGGAGGGCCGACATGTAGGTTGCACTCATTGTATCTCCAAAATGCTTAAATGTTACATATTGTCTCGAACAAATCAATACCAGGGTCAGTCACTCACCAGGATAACAGGACCGGAAGGCTCGACCTTTATTTATTATTTCCACTTTTATTTCCCATTTTATTTCCCATTTTTGGAAATAGCCTGGGTTTCGATATTAGGTTACTATGAGTATATACCCCCGTTTTCCTTGCCTAAGGGCAGTTAATTTATTGATCACTTCTTTCTTTCCAGTCGCTGTTCCGATATATCAGGCAAGAGCAGATGGTTCTCGTGCATACGACAAGAGACAGGCATGTTATTACTGTTGCCAACTCATGTCTAAGATGACCAGGCACCTTGGCTTGAGCGATGCCATTCGGAAGAAACAACAGTTGCCAAGGTTCTTGCCATTTCGGACAAGGATTTACGAGGAAAAGAGTTTGAACGTCTGAGGCACATGGGAAACTTCAATCACAATATAAAAATTCTACAAAAGAGAGGAGGTTCGCTTATCATTGCTCGTAGGCCTGTATCCCACCGCAATGCGGAGGAATATTTACCATGCTTGCACTGTTTGTCATTCATACATGAGGACGAAATATGGAGGCACACTAAGAACTGCTTCTTTAAACCAAAGTCCTCCAATACCGACGTTGACGAATTTAATGCAGACGATGCTATTGACAATATAATTGAGGACTGTGACGATGAAAAGAATGATGATTCTTCCGATTTGATACGAAAAAAGTCTGTCAGGATGCAGTGCAGAATGTTCCTGGAGGGAGCTGCGAAAGCTGACATTCCCATGTTTGAGGACTATCAATCATTGAAGGATAACGTGATCAGCAGAATGCGCTCAGGTATTGTAAAATCCGTTGTAGAAAAGGACCAAATGATTCTGAAATTTGGATCGATTCTATTGAACAAAATTGGGAGCAAAAGGCATCATCTGATAGCTCAGCGAATGCGACAGCTAGGGAGACTACTTGTTGAATTCCGACAACTATACACGTCTCCGACTTCCCTCTATGAGATTTTAGATGGCCAATACTTCGACCAAGTCATCAAAGCTACTAAAGTGCTGTGCAAAGCCGGTGATGGTACCACAATGAATGGTGTTTCTCTGTTAGGAACACCATCAATCGGATTGCATATAGGTCACTCCCTTAAAAAGTGTGCACTTATCAAACAAGGTATCGGTCTGAGAAAACAACGGAACGAAACACTCGATGAAGCCCGAAGATTCACTGATCTATTCAATGCCGAGTGGACGGAAAACATTTCATCGCATGCACTGCAAAGTTTGAAGGAGAGGCGATACAATGCGACAGAGCTATTCGGTCCCTGTCACCACTGGAAAAGCGGCTTCTTAAAAGGTAGGGCTTATATAGTGTTCATTTCATTCATATACAGCATAGTTCCCCTCCATGTTGGCAAGCAGAGATTAATCTATGCTTGATGGTAGTAATGTGGACGAGCTATGTTTTTTTGTTCGGCCATTCATGACTTAACTGCCATCTTTTTTTTCGAGGTGTTGCAGTTCCGAACAGGATGTTTCAACTTACCAGCACTGCAGGACCCTTGGTTGGCGAATCTTTTTTCCCTTTGTTCACAAAACTGATTGAGCAACTGATGAAGTTCAGAAATGTTTGTACAGGCCTTGTTAGCTCACCTCTTAGCAGAGGTGAGCTTATCCCATACCGTGGCGTCCGTCGTCCGTCGTCGTCGTCGTCGTCGTCGTCGTCGTCGTCGTCGTCGTCGTCCGTCGTCCGTTAGCAGGGCACGTTTCGTAACTGTTAGAGCTATTGAGTTGAAACTTGGTACACATGTACCCTTATGTAATGACACCTTGGAGACCAAGTTTCGGTCCGATTCGTTTCATGGTTTGGCCACCAGGGGGCCAAAGGTTAAAAGTGAAAATATGCAATATCTCCCTTAATAGTAGTCGGGAAATTTTGAAAAAAATATGGTAGGTACTTCTAGCAAAGGTGCATCATATATCCTCCGGGTTTTTGATTTGCCCTCCTTTTCAAGGTCACAGAGGTCAAATGGTGTAAATTGGCCGTTAGGATGTAACGATGGCACGTTTCTAAACTGCAATGACTATTGATACCAAATTTGGTACACATTTACCCCTTAGTCAGGTGATCTCAGGGACCGAAGTTTGGTCCAATATGATTCACCACTTGACCACCAGGGGGCAAAATCCAAAAACCTTAAAAATGTGATTATTCCTTAACTTCTTGCCCGATTGCCACCAATTTGATATCATATGTACATCTAACCACCATACAGTATATGTCACACAGGTTTTTAATTTGACCTTCTTGTCAATGTCACAGAGGTCAAATGGCGTAAATTCGCCGTCGGGCCGTAACTATGGCACGTTTCTTAACTGCAATGACAATTGATCACAAATTAAGTACACATGTACCCCTTGGTCAGGTGATCTCAGGTACCGAAGTTTGGTGCGATCTGATTTGCCGTTTGGCCTCCAGGGAGGGGGCCAAATCCTAAATTCTTCAAAATGCCATTATTCCTAGTAATGACTTGCCCGATTGGCACCAATTTTATATCATAGGTACATCTAATTCTAACAACCATTCAATGTGTCACCCGGGTCTTCTTTGATTTGACCTACTTTTCAAGGTCACAGAGGTCGAATGTACTGTAAATTGGCCATTTTGGGGAAATTGTAATTGCTTGGACCTACATCAAACCTAACACTACATGACACAATACCATGCTCTTTATCCATCTTTCCTCCACATGAGGTGAGCACAATGGCCCTGGCCATTTCATGTTCTTTGTTATTTGCACAGCTGTCGGAAGTCTGCAGTGCTTTATTCTATTGATGATATTTTTTGATTATATCCTTGCAGTCTCGATATGGTCCATCTTCCTGGCAAACGAGATCGGAAAGTTCCACTACTTCTTAAACAAGAATGGGTGAAACCAATGCTGTTGCTTGTAGAAAAAAGGGCTGATTGTGGTGTTGAAAGCGAATACTACTTTGGTGTGCCTGGAAGGAAAACCCACTTGTCACCATGGAAGGTATGAAACATTCCTCAATTAAAATGGATCATTATGTATGTACATGTATTTCATTTCAGCTCACCTGGTGAGCTCCATCAGTATCTCCCATTGTCCGTTGTTTACAATTATTTCCATATGGACACATTTCTTATCCACAAGACCTAGAAACTTAAAACTTGGGGTGTGGACAAATTGTGGCAATTGTTAGCCAGAAGTTAGTGCAATTGAGTCGCCATTCTGGCATAAAGGGGGCGCTTTGCAAAACCATCTTTATCCTTATCTCCCGAACGCTAGTAGGAAGAATCACGAAACTTTTATCGTGGGATAATGAAGCATTATATCCCTTCCATTTCAGGTGTTAAATGATGCTGCAATTAATGCAGATTGCAAACGCCCAGACTTGATTTCAACCACACGCCTGCGGAAATATACAGCAACGGTTACCCAGGTATGTTCAAAACCATTACGCTAAGGATCATAACTATACTGTTGATAGGAAGCGAAGCAACATGTACATGAGTACACATTGACTGTCCATCTGTGTTTGTAACCCGAAACAAATCAATATTTTGACTGTTTGGGTTCTTTTTAATGATACCGGCTGGATGTTAGATAAGTTATACTGATTGCAGATACTTTGGCAAATATAATCGAAAATTAAATCCACAACAAAGCAACTGATTCATATGAATATGACGAGAAACTTCTTAAAGTGGACCCTGATCACGATATCAAAAAAGCAACGTAAATCATGAACTCGGGAACACCTTTTCGATTTTAAGTATTCTATTATATATTTTTCAGGTCCTTGGTCTGAAGGAAGGAGAACTTGAATGGTTGTCAAATCACATGGGCCACACCGCTGATATACACCGACAGTCATATAGATTACATGAAAGCACCATTGAAATGGCCAAGGTATCGAAAATTTTATTGGCAATAGACAGTGGCAATGTTGGTAGATTCCAAGGAAAGTCTCTGAGTGACATTGACCTCGACCGTAAGTACTGAAAGTTAACACATGAGGTTTGACAGGGCAAACATGATGGTTTAAGTACATGTACTATGTTAGAAGCTTTCGATGGAATTTGCATGGAAGAGGAAATTATATTAAAAGAACAGTGATGAGGTGCATTCTATAATGTTTCTCATCAGGATAAAGTTTCAGGAATGCCCATGGATCATTTGTTGAAAATTTTGTGAAAGTACTTTCACAAAATATTCGTTGATTTTTCAGGCCCTATGTCTAATTTGGATGAATTCCATCTCATGATCCTGATGGATCAACTTTGAATAAGTTCGCTGTATTGCAGTTGACAGAACATTCCAACATTCGTCTGTTCTTTACAGAAATTGAACTGCCTGATGAGATTTATGCAGAGGAAGATGACAAAGACGTCAGTGGGGATAATGCTAATGAGGAATACGCCATGGATGATGTCGGTGACAAGACACAGGGAGGAAAAGGACAGATGAATCCAATGGAAGGAACTACAAGAAAAACCAAGAAACTTAGGGGGATGAAGAATGATGCGCAAACCTCTGAGGTAGTAAGAAAAGTTCGAGTTAAACAGATGATTGTGAATAAAATTAAAAGGAAAAGTAAGGGGCAAGAGGAATGTGGACAAGATAACAGGATTGTTGCCGAATTGTCTCCTCCAAAACGACCAAGACGAAAGGTAAAAAAGGTTGTTTCATTAGAACCAGAGAGTGATGACCTCGATGATTCTTTCTTAGATAAAGATTACGAGAATAAATCATCATCTGAACCTGAAACAGACTCAGGAAATGAAAGCCTTGTGCAACCAAAACCGTCCTTGGTAAAACAGAAAAGTAAGAAATCCCAGCCAGTAGTAAAATTGAAATGGTCTAATGAGGAATTAAGAGCTGTTGAGGAAGGGTTTCAGAGGAATATTTTAAATAAAAGAATTCCTCGTAAAGGTGACATCGAGAGAGTTGTCAACAAATTGCCTGTTCTAAATAAACGATCTACTGCCCAGATTAAGAGCAAAGTGCAACACCTCATCAACAGGGGTGAAAATATTAAGAATACTTCATTCCGTAAAGCATCGGAGAAGTGTTAACTAATTTGCATAGAATATCGAATCAACAAATCCATTTCGGATGGTAGAACTATGCGTGTGAAAATATGGGCGTAACATAGTTATGGTGCTCATGAAATTCGTAATGTTATTGTTACTACTGTGTCGTCGCTATTTAGTATGTTGAGGGGCACCTGTAAATTCGAACCCGAATTCATACATGGTGTTCTTCATTATTCAGTTTTTATTTCTTTCATTATTCATTATAGATTCAGCATTTAGCATTGAGTATTCATACTATTTATTATTCATTACGATTGGTTTCTTTTGAACCACATTGATAATGTCCACGTGCATGGTGCATGTGGTACAGAGCACGATCAATTTTGTTAACATTATTATTGTACAGCCCATAATAGAACAAGAAAACAATTATGCAATCATCAATGTAGGCGTTTATGCGGCGGGCAGAAAATGCATGCTGCATGCCGTCTGCAGACTGGGGGTTTTCTCATGAGTCAATAGAATCTAAGGTCTGGAATTAGGGGACCATATCAGCAGTTGCTTTCAGCCAACTTCTGTATTAAAATTAGATCTGGAATTAGGGGACCATCTCAACAGTTGCCATGTGATTTTCACACTAAAAAATAAGAGACCATTTCAGGTATATGCCAAACGGTAGAACAACGATTATCTAGGCCGTTGTGCAAACAGGCTTTGCGATACACCACGAGTTGGGGTGTACGCCTAAATTCCTTTAACTGTGATCAAGTGCATCCACTGGCACGCTACATGTATGTGTGACTCGCACGGATTTAGCACGTAGGGCCTACATGATGCTAATCAGCCAGGATGTATCTTGTGACCAGGACTGTAGTAATAAACATTTGCCTGAAAACATTTTTTATTTGGCCTAACAACACCTGTTTAGAATGTCAAAGAGGCCGGTATTTTCACTTAACATCAAGAGACAGAGGAGAACTGTCAAGGTGGGTGTTTGATATACAATGGTTTTCTGTTCCCTGGGTTTCTTCATTCTGTTATCTTTAATTATATTTACCCATGTCATTCAGCACTTTTTATCATGAAATGCTGCCTTTGAAACGAACCCAACCTTGCCGGCCAATCAACCAGGCGCACGAGGCACAACAGGCCGATACAATATACATGTTCTGTATTAAGTACGTCATCTGTCATGCACACCCAAAAAAAATCTTCCTGCAAGATGATTCACAGGTAATTCAAATATAAGAAAACAAACTTTGAAAAAAGTTGGCGCAAAGCAACTACTGATATGGTCCCCTAATTCCAAACCTTAGATTCTATTGACTCATGAGAAAACCCCCAGTCTGCAGACGGTATGCAGCATGCATTTTCTGCCCACCGGGCGTTCATGGGCCTGTTTCTTGAAATTTAATGCTTGATTAAGTAACGCCATAATATGCCATAGATCTCCGACCTAAGGGTTGACCATAGGTACCGCCATTTTGGCTAGACCTCCAAATCCTAGCAATTATAACTCCTTCAAAATGTAGTGATTGCTCATTTCAAGGGCGGGAGTCTGTTCTTTGTTTTCCAGAGAACAACTTCCAGTCCAAAGTTTTAAGTGAGCATTCACTACATTTTGAAGAAGTTCTAATTGCTTTAGGATTTGGAGGTCTAGCCAAAATGGCGGTACCTATGGTCAACCCTTAAGCAAATGGGGCGATATAGATTTGTGGATTAGTAGAATTCTAAGTTCTTGAATAAGTGCATTAGAATATATCGAATCGACGCATCAAACTATGTGTAGCGGTCATCTACTGCTGGCACTACTTATGATGCTCATGAAAATCGTAATGAATCAGGGGTATATCTGAGACTGTTATTTTGAGGACTGAACGGCAGACAAACGTTTTTGTGAATAAGGTGAACAAATGCTTGACAAAGGGTTGAAGACCGTGAAGCCTATGTTACCGACGTGCCGTGTAGAGTATACCTTTGATGTAAAATCAGTCGAATGTCGTTTGTGAGGAGGTCTGTTGATCTTCATAATTTCCGGACAGTAATTGTGAGGACGCAGCCACTCACCTTTTTGCTTTTCGAGACTGGGGACCACAGATACAAAGGTGCTGTACGGTTTTAGATGAGACAATTCTATCACACCATTTTATATATATCTTTCAGTCGATGACTCAAATTTTATCAAAAACTTGGTCTGATGATTAGATATAGCTTATACTAAGTAATGATCAAGAATGGGGTGTCTCTTTCTGATTTCAGGTGATTTTCACTTTTTGTACATGCTTTTTGTTTAGTATCAAGGGAATAACAATCAGGAACTTTACCTTTATAAACATTTAAAATTGAATAGCATACAATCAGAACGGACATCTGAAGTTAAGGCCTGTTTTCGAGGAATCCTCTTTTTAGCTCACCTCTTAGCAGAGGTGAGCTTATCCCATACCGTGGCGTCCGTCGTCGTCGTCGTCGTCGTCGTCGTCCGTCGTCCGTTAGCAGGGCACGTTTCGTAACTGTTAGAGCTATTGAGTTGAAACTTGGTACACATGTACCCTTATGTAATGACACCTTGGAGACCAAGTTTCGGTCCGATTCGTTTCATGGTTTGGCAACCAGGGGGCCAAACGTTAAAAGTGAAAATATGCAATATCTCCCTTAATAGTAGTCGGGATATTTTGAAAAAAATATGGTAGGTACTTCTAGCAAAGGTGCATCATATATCCTCCGGGTTTTTGATTTGACCTCCTTTTCAAGGTCACAGAGGTCAAATGGTGTAAATTGGCCATTAGGATGTAACGATGGCACGTTTCTAAACTGCAATGACTATTGATACCAAATTTGGTACACATTTACCCCTTAGTCAGGTGATCTCAGGGACCGAAATTTGGTCCAATATGATTCACCACTTGACCACCAGGGGGCAAAATCCAAAAACCTTAAAAATGTGATTATTCCTTAACTTCTTGCCCGATTGCCACCAATTTGATATCATGGGTACATCTAACCACCATACAGTATATGTCACACAGGTTTTTAATTTGACCTTCTTGTCAAGGTCACAGAGGTCAAATGGCGTAAATTCGCCGTCAGGCTGTAACTATGGCACGTTTCTTAACTGCAATGACTATTGATCACAAATTAAGTACACATGTACCCCTTGGTCAGGTGATCTCAGGTACCGAAGTTTGGTGCGATCTGATTTGCCGTTTGGCCTCCAGGGAGGGGGCCAAATCCTAAATTCTTCAAAATGCCATTATTCCTAGTAATGACTTGCCCGATTGGCACCAATTTTATATCATAGGTACATCTAATTCTAACAACCATTCAATGTGTCACCCGGGTCTTCTTTGATTTGACCTACTTTTCAAGGTCACAGAGGTCGAATGTACTGTAAATTGGCAATTTTGGGGAAATTGTAATTGCTTGGACCTACATCAAACCTAACACTACATGACACAATACCATGCTCTTTATCCATCTTTCCTCCACATGAGGTGAGCACAGTGGCCCTGGCCATTTTTTGTGATCATAAAATTTAGAATACAATCAAAAAACGTTTGGTTTAAAATGTAGACCTGTAGAAGGTGTGAAACATTGTATGTGAACTGAAAATTCGAACCCGAATTCATTAATTTTGCTGACAAACCCAAACATAATGCATGTAAAACTACATTTTATTCATTTATCCACTATTCATTATATTTTTCAGTATTCAGTAGTCATATTATTCATTATTCATTATCCGCTATTTCATGGACAAATTAACGATTGGTTTCTTTTGAACGGCAATGATAATGTAAGAGTTAAACGTTATACCTGTGTTGAAAAAGACTTATGCTTGAGCACAGTGCTCACGAATGCCGTAATATGCCATACAGCAAATGGAGCTTTTTATGGTACCAACAAATTTTTAAGCATTGATCAAGAATGGGGTGTCTCTTTTATGTGATTTTCACTTTGTGTACATGCTTTTTGTTAAGCATCAAGGGAACAACATGTATAGCACTTTTATAAATGTTCATTGAAAATACATTCAGAACAGATATCTGAAGTTAAGGCATTTTGGTGAGTCACCAGCCATTACCACTCAATATTCCGATATTCCAATTTGCGGAGAATTATGTTGTTGTTTTTTTTTTAATTCTGACGGATTAAACCCTGAACATGAAAGTTAGGATACAATCAGAAGACCTTTAGTTTATATTGAAGGTAAAGTTGTAAAACATTGTATGCGAACTGCAAATTCGACATGCATGTAATACTAGGTATTATTAATTATTCAATTTTCTTTATTCCTTTTTTCTTATCCCCGAGGTAAGATGACCTTTTGACACTGAATCTATCGTCCGGTCTTATCAAGGAAATTATGTAACATCATTGGTCTGATTAATTGTCTTCAACTATCAACTGTTGATTAACTTCGCCTGAAATGATTTTAAATGTTTGGTATGTTACTCTTTTCCTGATGTCACACCTCATTTTAATCTTGCATGCAATAAAAGAATATAGATGCACTTGATTGTTCAGTTAGTCATTTTAAAAGCGAGTGGAGTCAGCTGCAATTAATAAAGAAGAAGCAAATGCTTTTAGCAAGAGCTGTAGCCCTCGACTTAGCATGAGGGAGGCATAAACCTCTAGCAATCTCCTATCAATCTCTCGTCACCCATCTAGATATGGTTTTGAACTTGACTTATGCCCGTTCGACCAACAAAACCACCTACATGTACAAGTCTTTGGCACAGCCATGGAAACTAATGTAGCTGCCTCCTTTGCCAATCTATTCATGGCTGACGTTAAGGACAGATTCATCGACAGGCGCCCTTCTGCCCATAAAACCACTGTTGTGAGGATGATTCATAGACGATTACTTTCGCCTTTTCAATCTCCCAGGGAAAAGGCTACTGTCTGCTTTACACATCCCCTTCCAGTAAGAAGGGAATCCCATACGGCCAATTTCCTAGGGCACAACAGGGATGCACTAACTGCACCACCACAACACGGACAACAATATGAAGACGAAAGAATAGCATACTTCATCGGCACATCCTACAACCAGTTGTCACAACCATGAGGCATCATCAACTAGTACTGTGACCTGCTGCTAGCCAGACACAGACACTTGAAAACCTCTAAGGACAGTTCTTTAAATAATCGAAAGAAAGGACACGATCGGTACAT
Source organism: Lineus longissimus (assembly GCF_910592395.1). NCBI lineage: Eukaryota > Metazoa > Nemertea > Pilidiophora > Heteronemertea > Lineidae > Lineus > Lineus longissimus. The sequence goes on along the minus strand of NW_027020282.1, from coordinate 141,563 downwards.
GACTTCAACTCGTATAAGGGCCTGGACGACATCACAATCACTCATTAAATTCCTACACGCCCCAATTCGTTGGGAGACAAGAATGGCGGTATGTCTTAATGAGTTGAGTTGATGTGGTAACCAATGGTGTCCTTTCTATAGAACTGTCCTTGGAGCGTTTGCTCAGACCGTTCCGGGGGTCACCTTAAACCATGGATGACTGGGCTATCATACAGGTGCTTGGTTGTTTGTGTCTGGCTAGCAGCAGGTCGCAGTATTCGTTGACGATGCGTCATGGTTGTGACAAATGGTTGTATGTTGGGCCGAAATAAGCTAGTCTTTCATCGTCTTCATATTGTTGTCCGATGTGTTGTGGTCGTGTTGTTGGGATAGATTTGGCGGAGTGTTCTATGAAAGATGTCTGCACGTTACTACCAATTCTTCCAGGGATTGAAAGATTGACTTGTAGGGGAATTAGTATTGTCTTTTTCGAGACATGTCCTAACGTCACAACCAATTTAGTTCAGTAGAATGACGGTGTATAAGAGAAATATATGTTGACATGTGTGATCCGTCGTTCTTGCATGGAAATGTTCTCAACATAACACCTTCATCCCCGGACCTTCATTTTGGACACCATATATAATCATACGTCTGCTCATAAGACGAAAACACAAAGTGTACACAACATGTTATCATCGAGCACATTATTTCATTCTGTAAGTGTTCAAAAAATATAGACCTGATCCCTACATAGTTAAAGAGTAACATTTACCAGATCATGGTTTACCGCCTGGTTGCAAATATCAGACACTTTATTTATCATGGGATGCTGACATTGTTAAAAGTGGTTGGCGTGTGGCATTATAATAGCTAAGTTGAGGTGGCACAGACAGAGAAGTTTATGCAAGGTGTGATGATGAGTTATCCCAGATTGCAACATAACTTCATTGCATCCCGGTGACAGATTATGGAGACATGGGTAGCATCAATAACATAAATTACGAATGTTGTCAGCACCTCGTCAGGGGTCATGGGATATTCCTCGAGGGTCCGCAGTGTCAGCAGGGAAAATGTGTCAGTACAGTATATTCACAATCTAGTTTTTGTTATGTTCAGATATTGATAAGTTACTGAATAGAAAATGCCTTTAAAAATAATAAATTTGCTCTTTGTGATCAATTCAGTACACAATAAAGAAGATGCACTATTCATATAGGGTGTTATGAAATAATGAGTGATCTCAAGCAGAATGCCTATGGGTTAGGGAAGACAGCACATCTCATCCAGGGACATGATGTGATCTGAATGTAGATTGCCTATAGAAAGCATATCAAAAGGACAGCACATCTTATCCAGGGACATAACATGATCTCAAAGTAGATGTCTGTTGTCCAGGGACTAGGATGACACTGCAGGGTGTAGTGGAATATAGTCGTCTCGCTGGCATGTCCAAATGTCACAACTACGTCGTCCAGGATGATGTGGATGATGATGGCCGGGAGAAACATTGGCCCCTTTGGGCCTGGGGTATATGTCCATATTGTCACAACCTATTCGTCCCGATGACCTGGATGGCGGTGAATAAGGGGCACTTCGTCCTCCCTGGGGCCTGTCCAAACATCAAAACCAAGGATGTCAAGGGGCTAGGATGATAGTAGGATCATTGATATAAAGGGAACATTAAACAATGTCCATTCGATCGCATTTCTGAACATTACAGTTAACCAATACCTTATACAAAGTCATCTAACCAAATAGGTGACGGTGAATTTGGGAAACATTGGCCGATATGAATAGTCTATCAAATGCTTTTACTTCAATTTTGTGAGGAAAGGTAAAGTGTTAATGTACATGGGGTTTTAGATAATGCATGCATTTGATAACCCACTGCCCTGCCCTCTCCGAGGAATGCCAAAAATGCACAACCAAAAAATTGTCCAGGGACAGCAGTTGGAGATGACCAACGACTAGGAGGATTGTGCAGAGGGGAAACATTGCCCTCTCTGAGTCGAGGCATACTCAAACAGCACAACCAATTCGTCCCAAGACAAGAGTTGGAAATGTTATAGGGAAACACGATCCTCTAGAGACATTCCTTAATGTTTTAACAAAAGGAATTGTTAAAACAACGAAGTTGACCAGGGACAAGGACCGAGCCAACGGATGGGGGAACCATTGTCAACTCTTGGACATGCCGTATGTTGTAATAAGACTAGGACGAGTCTTTTGGGGAAACAGAAGTCCTCTCAGAGGCCTGTTCAAACGTCTCGACCAATTATTCGTCTAGGGACACGAGTTGGAAAGGTTGAAAGGGAAAAACGTTTCTCTGAAAAAAATTATGTAAATGAGAAATATTGTCCTTTCAGTTGAACTTTGCCTATTAGGAGGACCTTGATAAAGTTATGGGGCCAAAGGCAGGTCCCCACAAGAGTCCACCCACAACGCTGGGAAATGTTCCAAAATCTGGACCGGCCTTGTGATCAAATTAGGACAACACGATGGGCTGCCCAGGGAGTCTAAAAATGTGCAGATCCGGTTGGATCGAGATTTCCCCATAAAAGTTGGACGAGTCCCCATAATCGGACACATATAGAACCCCATAATTGCGTTAAACTATTCACATTTACAATTTTCTGCACCTGCCTTGCAGGTTACATGTAGCAGATAAATGACGTTCACAAGCTATCAATGTATTTTGCAATCGGGCTAACTAACTGTGGGGCGAAGTGGCTCCGAGGTAAAATTTTCAAAAAGCTAAATGACCGAAATTATATGACCGTAATGACTAAAAGAACAGCACACTTTCAATGCAGACCTCATCTTTATTCTAGGTGCATGGATAGAAAAACATGCATAACATAGATGTATGCAAAATGAAGTGAGGTAGAAGAAAACTGCCAGTAGCTGATCCGATTCATTGAATCAGAGGAGTGGTTTACCAGCCTGATCTTCTTAGAACAGGGTAGCTTTCGTCAGAGTTTCAGTGTTTTAGTTTGGATTTCCATGAATGATTTAATATGCAGGGCAGCAAAAATCTAAGATGGAATATAGTACAGGTTACCTGGTAGCTATATATCTGATGCCAAATAAGGCCAAACTTTTGTTTAATAAATTACAGGTACATACCTAGACACATGTCTACATAAAATATCACAAGAGATACAATTCTAGATTAACAACACAGACCGAAATTCAAAAGGACAACATCTGGATCATGAAAACCATTGCATGTCACCTCAAAGGCCCCATTTCAAATTGGGGAATTTTTGTTTCAAAGTGGATTAGGCATCCGATGAATCATGACATTAAAGATACGAATTCATTTCAAGTAACATCTGGTGTGAAATAAGTCCATCTCTTTTATAAAAATTCACTTCATGTGGCGAGCAGCTTCAGAAGGTATAAACCAGGTCAATTCACTCAATGTCCTGGTCAAACTCATCTCCAATGGATCCAAAATAGATCATTAGATTTGATAACTCCTTATGCAGTATCAATCATTTCATTAACGCATTATTCTGCAATAAGTCCAATAAAAAACAGTGCAGTCCAAATCAAATGTAAAACTTTATGCGAAGAATATAGTTTGCAGTAGGGATACCAATTACATTCGCAACAATATTTACGTCTATGGTAGGCAATGAATTCTGCTTGTCATATGGAAGACATTGGTATGCATTTATCAGTGAGGGTATGGGTGCCATGAAGACATCAATGGAAAGCATATAGTGTCTGCATGTACTTTATCATAGATGTAGTGAAATATCCATGGCATTAATACACATAAAACCCCATTGTTTCAGGATTACCTTTTTAATGCATTGCCCTACATAGGCTACATGTACATATGACGCTTTTGGATTCTTGCAGTGACCCTTTCAATTCAAGTCTAGAGGAAACTTCAGACACCCTTGAATGTACAAGACTACAATCTAATATCCACAAAAACAATGAACCATCCACACAATAAACTACATTCGATAATGAAATCATTCTGGCAATGAAATGATAGGCAGTACCCACCAAGATATAAGCTTATCGGTAGATATAAAACCAAAGCATAGAAACCATGCATGCTGTAAAAATGAATGAATGAGTGTAAATGCCAAAAAGCCAAAATAAGCTATGTGTAAAAAGAAAAGCCATGAAATGCAACATACAGGGTGTTATAGGTCTACATGTATAGTCTATTTCAAACAAAAGTTATTGGGCATTTCAACTGTGCCAAACTTTTTTTAACACCCTGTATGATGAGACCTTTTAAACAAAGTGGTAAAATGACGATGATAACATACATGTAAAATGATAATAACAGACACCAATAACAGTCCATATCCATATGGTCTAAGGTTTCAGGTCTTCTTTAAACAGACTCTTAAGCACAGACTTCTGCCTCATTTTGGATTCAGCTCCCCGCATCAACGGGAGCTGATTTCACTGTGCTGTCTTACTTCAAGCCTCAACCTATTGGATGTATTGTGAGAGCAATTAATGCATCACGAATAGTATTGATTTCAAATACCTGATGTCTGCCCTATTGAATAAATCCTACCTCAAACTGCAACCACTTCAATTCTGTACAGCAGTCCGATTAAAAATTAATGAAATGGTCGATAGGCGACAAGAGGCCCAAGGGTCTGGCACTCAGCCGAAATTCGGTCCAAATCAGATTTAGATAATGGTATCAGTTTAATGGACAAGATGATGGCCAAACTACAAGTACAAATCAGACAAATCACCAAAAAATTTACATATGGGCCGTCTTACTGACTGCCATGCTGACACCATTTAAAATAGCTATTTGACGCTCTAATGCTCTATTTGACTCACATTCGAAGCAAGGCAGAATCCTAGAAAAAAGACAAACAAATGGCCGACTGACAGATGACTCCTGTGACAATAATACCCCCAACAATTCGCTGAGCAGGTATATTTTACCACCTTCGACATCGACTCGTCTCCGCTAGGAACTCAGCAACATACTGCAGTTTCAGAGTAAAATGGTCACTGGACCTCAGGCAATGACAATGCTCATAATAAGTCATATTTTAGAACATCAAGTGATTATTACTGATACCAAGAATTCATAAAGCCAGCAATGTGCATTCTCACTTTCAGACATTCAAGAACTGACCCAACCTTCAATCTAAACTACGGTATAAACAGTTTTCTCAAATTCATAAGGCCCTTGGTAGTATTGGCCTACGGACTACTTTACACTCTTGTACGCTGGACCTTACAAACGTGAGAAAACCGTATTTGCATAGGTTATAGAAAGGCAAGCTACAAGAAGTTCATTCCATTTCCTACTTCAAAAATACATCATTATCAGTGAAATAAGCAAACAGTAACAGAATGTATGCCAGATGTTTCCGGTCCTCCCTATTCAACATATCATACGATCTAGAATAATGGATTTCAGCCTTGTCGTCTGCATCCAGCTCTATGGGCTCACTCTCCTGTAACATCTGTAAGTGCTCCTCAGACATATGTAGACAGGTCAGACGAACCTGTAAAAGCAAATACACCCATTCAGAAACAACTGCATGTGTTGGCCTGACATTTCTATGGTCAAAAATCACAATTTAGTCACTCTGAATACCCCTTCAAAAATGTTCCAAACAGAGTTTCGCCTTATCCTGACTGTTCTATCCACAAAAAGGTTTTGTGGGCTATTTAAGGTATTTGGGAAGCATACATTGCTATTGAACCAAAACAGAACAACAGTGTACGCAGTGACATGAAATGATACATGGACCAAATGACTTCTAACGCTATTATGTTCTAATTGATTCTGAAAGACAAGAACCTTTTTTACAGTTGATGTAAAATGACTGCATACTTACCCGTGTGCACTGAATTATCATACCAAAAATGCATTCCTTGTTGCCAAAACGAGTAAGTGCTGTGTATGGAAGCTCAACAAGAAGCTCTGCAGCATGCTGACCAAATACTTCATCTGGTAAGTCAAAATTATCAGGATTTTCTATCCATTCCTCGGTTGGCCCTCCTGAACGCAGATTGTAGCTGGAAATAGGCTGTGACTCTTTCACTTGCGGTTTTACCTGTAATGATATGACGGTGATAGAAATATCATAGTCAGTCCTCAAAAAAAAGGGGGGGTAATGGCCGAGGTTGGGTTTATGTGTTCCCAGCACAAAACCTGCGGCCCATGTCTAACATTAACAACAACATGCTGCACCATGACATTGACTAACATAAACAGATGAGCCAAAAATAGTGCAAACTGCCTTCTATAAATCATGGTGGAAATGTGCTGTGGTACAACTTTAAAGCATATACCTCAGCAACTGTGATGACCAGTCCTCCTTGCAGCCGATGACCATGCAAAACCTCACAACGCAGGTCAGGGATGGATGACACATTCTCACCAAATATATTCATGGAGCGCTTCGAGGCTTGTCTGTAAAAAAATGATGACAGGAAAACTAGGTTACGGTCACACTCTAGTGTTAACACTAGGTGGGCAATGCTATAATTGTCATCTACCTGTATGCATTTATGCGGAAGTCAAAATCACAGAAAAGCATGCGATAAAAATATCTTGATCACACGAGAAATAATCCTGTGCACACTCGTGCAGTCCATACTCTTGACTGCTGAAAGACGTTATCTACTTTGCAACATTTTCATTGTAGCGGTTTAATGGACAAATAATCGCCACTTAGCCATAAAATGAGCAGTCGAACTCACCTGAATTCCAAGAAGAATATTCTTGCAAATGTTTGAAAAAGATTTTCAAAGCAATGTTCATCAGTGGGCAAGCCATTCACATGGTTTTCTATCAAACTGTCAAGAGCTTCCAAGAAGTGCAAGCAAAACATAGTGCTGGAATAAATTGTATTCAAAAACAGGAGTAGAATGAACACAGGTAATCATGATTGACTTTGAGGCGAGTCTGGCCGACTTATCAGTATCACACAGTCACCTGTACCATGTATGCCATGACTCGTCTTTTAAACTTAATTGACACTGACAAGGAGCTAATAATAAGGTACGTAGCAAAATTTACAGTCCTGATTGAAAGTGAAGCCAAAAGAAACTAAATATTTTTGTTTCTCTGACTCTATGCTTTTATCAATTCTCCCAAATTTACGACATCTAACATTGGATCCCAAAATAAGGGGGCACCCAAATTACATCAAATGCATATTGATTATTTTTACGTGTTTTATTTAGTACGCTCGGCCTTAGCGCTTTACCCCACACTTTGACGGTACGGTATGGTCATCCACTGGCATAATTGGCGAGAAAAAGAGAGATTATCGTCAATCCTGTCCCATAGCTACCCATACCGATTTCTGCGATTTGAAATTAATCAATATTTACAATCAGCGCCCCCATAGCTGAAGCCTTTACATTCTCGTCAGTCTTTTTCTCCTCTCGCTTTGCAATACTTTTTTTTCAAAAATGTTAACCCTTTTAAAACTTACATATTTTCTTTTCAGACTCATAGTATGGCACTGTTCAATTTTTTTATTGCTGGGCAGGGCTAGCTGTTGGCCAAAACATGACAAGCTCTGTAGCTTGCTTATCGTGAGTCGGGAGGCAACAAAAATTGGTCTTTTATACAGTTTACCAAATGCAAAATTGGAAAAATATAACTTTCGTTGTGGAACCTGCACAGTGTAAATCAATTCATGTCACTGACAGATGGACGGACGCCATCTGAGCCTTTCTACTACCTCAGCTGACCCTAACATGCCTAATTAGCATTAGTTCAATAGTTGTTCTACTTACAGACGAAAATCAAGGAAGTCGAATGCCTTGGAAACAGGAGTTCTAGTGTCCATAGACTGGTCAGCCAAGGTGTTCTGACGAAGAAGTTTTACTCTATCCTCTTCCCCTTGGACATTTTTCAACAGATCTTCCAGCATTTTCTTACTTGGGTCTTTGCATTCTGAAAGTATATTTAGACTATTTCGAGAACCAATATTTGCTTCATTAAGAGCCACTCTCTGAGAGCGTAGCACTGATTACGGAAATGACCCCCCCCGTAGAATTGTATCAAACTTTGTGTGCGAGTACATACAGTAACAGTACCTAATCCCCAAAGCTTTTGGCCACGGGTCACTTTGTTCGGTTACAGCGTCACTTCATTTTGAAATTACCGAAAATTCACATGAATTGTAGCCAAGTGCAAGACATGACAAATTTAATGGACCAAGTGGCGTAAAATTTGATCAATTGGTTACGGTTTAAATGCTTCATGAACAACAAAAACCATTTTAAGATTTTGCCATCTTTCGTCAAGTGTTAGACGTGTTGACCTCCAGTTAAAAAAGATGGATTTTCAAAAATGATTTTTTTTTCTTGTTCATGTGGCATTTAAAACAGTAACCAATCTACCAAATTTTACACTGGGTCACACGAAATTTGTCATGTCTTGGCAATGGTATTCCCTCAATGAATTTGTTCTTCGCCTGCAATCAGCTACATGTATTTCACAACCTATTTTTCTGGGAGTGTAAGAAGCTTTTCCAAATTTGTTTTAAATCTCATATGGTAGAAAAACGTGTTATTATTATTTCTACTCATGGCTGCCTGGATCGCTGCCAGGAGGGGCTCAACTCGGCTTTTGAATTTTTCCATTTTTTATGCAATTTCTTGATGGAAAACTACTAATGTAGAGTGGAACTGGAGTGGAAGGTGACAAGGATAGGAAGCCGACAGCATGGTAATAATGTAGGCTACTTGATACCCCACTGTTTGTGAACTTACCGGCTGCATTGGCATTGGCTGAGCTTCGAACCATGAATGAATCCGAAAATGCCAAGGACATCTCCTCATCAATATCTGGCTGGGTTAAGTTTCTATCGACAATTTCCATAATGTTGTACCTTCGCACAACTTCATGTTCAAATTTGGCCCACCACTTATCGCACTTGTCTGGATCACGGTTCGGCTTTATCATGTCTCGAAGAAGGCTTTTGTAATCATATTCATAGTGGACACGGTCACGGCTGAATCCTTTGTTTTCTTTGATGTGCATCTCTACCGCTGGCGTTGGCAGCTGCAATGGTGTCAATTGCAATGACTCGGCAGTCAGTTCCAGTGGGCATGGCAGAGCAGATTCTGATTCTGCCTGTTGCTTCTGTGACCGTGAGGCCGAGTGGGAGGATTTCTGTTGTTCACCAGTAGATTTAGACCTAGGCCTACTGGTACAAGATGTACTACGCTTAGACCGAAGTTTCCGATCAGTGGCAGAAGAAAAGCCGGAAGCAGACATCTGGATCTTCTGATGGACCGCATCCATGACGTCGTCAACGCCGACGGGATGCATATACTGCGACTTGTGAATGGGGACACAATAAATGTTCAGTTTTTCAGCATGGCACCGTTTCCAGCGAGATGCGGAGTTTGGAATTGGCGATTCCGAGCGTAAAGTAGAGGATGTTGCAATGGCCTTCTCCTGATCGACCCCATCGCCGAGTTTAAAGTATTTGAAGTCAGCAGCAAGCTCATGTTCACGTATCTCGTCGCCGTCGGTATGTTGGCAAAGACACGCCGCCATTTTGGGATGATGTGATATCCTATCCGTGATAGCAGGTCCGTGATAGCAGGTCATGTGCTGCAATCATTGTAATAATGCCCACCAACTCTCTTGCACTCTTAAGTAATTTCTGTATTATTTGATTACTTTTATTACTTATTGCTCTCTTTTCTTCTGACTCTCTATCTGCACTGCACTGTTTATTGTATTTTCGTCCCATGTAAAATGTAAATTTTATACGGATTCAATAAACTTTTGTAATTTGTAATTTGTAATTTGTAATTTGTGATCTTTCGCGGGAAATGAAATTATAAACAAACGCACGTGCGCAGTTCAAATGTCAACAATTCACATCCTGACAATATCAGGCCGTTTCCCTCGATACATACTGACTTTGTATAACTTTATCTTGCCTGCCTAGCTGCTGCCTATACTGTCCCTTTAAAGGGGTACTATAGGTAGGAGCTGGGGTGAAATTGCCTGAGGCGTAGGGGATCGATTGGGACTATATACACATACAAATATTGAGGGGGGGGGACAATTTTGAGTACACCGTATATTTTTACGATTATTTGCAATGGGACCTTTGCATGGTGGGGGGGGGGGGATATTTATTGGTAATAAACGTCAATCAACAATAACATAACGATATTTTATAATTAAAAGTAAATACACCGATCGAAAAACCTACTTTTATTTCATTCATGGCCTATTATAGCCTAGGGCAGGCCCAAGTACATGTACATGTACACAGTGTAGGCCTACTAGGCTTTTCTGTACAGACTATGCGTGAATGTATCATGTATATCATACAGTAGTAACAGAGCATGCACTGCACACTACTCATCCGGAATTCGACAGGTTTCCCTACCGTCATCCTAGTCCCTACTGAACTAATTAACTTCGGAAATTTGGACAGGCCTCGAAAAGGACAATAGGGCCGTTTAGACGACAGGCGAAAAGACCGCATTCGGATCGAATCTGGATGAATCCGGATTAAAACCACCCAAGGCGATAGTACCTTTTTAGTCCGGATGCAACCACATTGATCCGGATCTTTTTGCGTTTACACGACGAAAAATTAATCCGGATTCGGGACGCATCCGGATTTTTTCGCGTCGTCTAAACGGCCCTAATGTTTCTCCTATACACGATCATGCATGCCCCTGGACGATTTGATTGTGACATTCGACAGGTTTCAGAGAGGGCAATGTTTCTACTAGACACTGGCGTCCAAGTCTCTGGGCGACTGCACTGGCTGTGACGTTTACAGGCCTCAAAGAGGACAATGTTTCCACTGGACGACATTGCTGTGACGTTTGGACTGGCGTTATAGAGAACAATACTTTACGTCTACACCAGGCAGTGAGAGGGCAATGTATACCCAGCTCTAGACCATCATCATTTTCCCTGGACTTGCAATTGGTTGTGACGTTTGGACAGAGGCCACTGAGAGGGAAGTGTTTCCCATTTACACTGTCATTCTAGTTCTTGAACGACTTGGTTGGAACGTTAAGGCAATCCCTTGAAGAAATGGTTGTGACGTTAGGACATCATTCGGAGAGGACAATATTCCTCCTATACACCGTCACTCATAGTCTCTGACCAAAGTTCTTGTGACGTTAGGACAGTATTGCTCGGAAAGGACAAATATTTCCCGAAAACATAGATCTTTGAGTCCTGAAATAATTGGTTGTGACGTTTGGACATCCATCAGAGAGGACAATATTTCTCCTTATGTACACAATCATTCCAGTCTCTGAACAAATTGGTTGTGACGTTAGGAAATGTCTCGAAGAGACAATGATTTCCCTATACATCGCCTTTCAGGTCCTCGGACGACTTAACTCGTTGTCACCTTTGACATCCTTCGGAGAGGACAAGGTCAATGTTCCCATACATCATGTCATCAAGCTTGGTCCTGGACGTATCGGGATAGAAGTGCAGTCTCATTGAAGTGCTCTTTAGACCCTAAGTCCTGGTGAAATGTGTCCTAGGATATTTTATTGTGGTTTAAATTGCCAGGGGGACAATTTCACCCAAGGAAAGCTGTCCAACGCCTCGGAAATAATTTCCGTCATCACAGTGAGTAAAGGTATCAGCTGGCCTTAACAAAATACGTGTACTGGAGAGAAAATGACGACAAAAAGAAGACAAAAGTCCAGTTTATTTCTAGGGGCGCAAGGCTACGCATATCCTATTTTTATCCACAAATACCCCATGAACATTATAATGGTAGGACCACGTTTCTATTGTGTCGCAAAGGAAAACCGATACCTTTATCCACCGTGGATATGGACTTCTTTCCAGAAAATTTAGTATTTCTCATAAAATATCAAGATGTTCAGACTGTTAATTTGGTAATAAATCAGCGTACCAAATGTGGTTTCGAATGAATTACATACAGTATCTACCTGTATAATTTGCCTCAGCCTAAGCCTAGTAAATTTTATAAGTCCATATTATGGTTCATACAGTCGGACTGAGTGTGTCGAGAAGAACAGCCGATTATAATAACAAAAATCCCGGGGTGATTGTGTAATGCGTTATAATATTCAAAACCGGTGTAAAAGAAATGCAAGTCCCCCCGGAATCGAAGTCCCCCCGGAATCGAAGTCCGGTCCTTTTGTTAAAGTGAATAGAGTCGCCGAGTTCCTTTGTTGAAGATTATGTAGCTAACCCTAACCAAACCATTAACCACGTTTGTTGACAATAAACAGCTATCGTATGGGGTCCTGCAGTCCTAGGTCGTCCATTCCTTTTACACCGGTGTAATGTTTTTGAGTGTTTCTGTTTTTGAGTGTTTCCCCTCATTGTTTGGGAACGCTCAAAAATAGATTGACGAGTTTTTCTGTGTATCCCCCCTATTGAAAAGTCATGGTCTCTCTAGCTGCCTATTGTTTGGAAACACTGAAACATGGGGAACAACCACAGATGTTACACCGGGCCTAAAAGTGGTCATAAATCCAGAAGATCGCCTGTTACGAATGTCTGTGGTTTTTATTAGGTTATGGAATTATTGGTTACAAGCACTACACCCGTGTGGCAGGCAGGTTCAAATGGGCTATACCTTGAATAGATTGAATTGCAATGAAAACCTAATGCAATATCAAAGGAGCAATATCGAAGGGTAAATTAAACCAACCATTTGTCCACATACTCGGACCCTGAGGCTTTATTGGTTATATTCTTTTTATGACATTTAACGATGTTACTGTCGCTTCTAATGCATGTGAGGTAATCCTTTGACACTGAAGATGATTGGCGTGGTCACTTTCACAATTCTATGCAATTGAAATGTGACAGTGTCGAAAAGTTACAAGCAAGTATTCACACTGAAGAAGAATTTTAATCATGAAACATAAATATTGTCAGTGCATGTATTTGAATTAGTTGCTTCATGTGAACGTGTCATTTTGACCCCCCCCCCTACCAAAAAGCTAACTACACCCCTGCTCCTTCTAAATGGAAGTGAGAAGCCGTTTCGTATCTCGTATCAAGAGGCCATGTAATTGCTGATAACAAGATGCAAAAGATGATCGCGTAACATGTTATGGATTTGCTCGAGAATAAGCTTTGGTAATGCCATGGGGACAACCAAAGCGCCTATAAAGGTATTTATTCTCCATTAACGATTGCCCAGAAGTGTCACACCGCCCAAGCATAGCCACATTCCCCAACATGAATACTTCCCTTACGCAACCAGTTATGTCATGTAGGCATTTCAATTTTCTTTTTATTTTAGTATTATGAGATTCATTTTAGATGCGTTTTTGCCACTGGCGAAAATTTGACTTTGATTATCACAAATTCGACTATTTTTGTGATATCTTTAAAAAGCGATTCCCGACCAAAACCGAGTACAGGTACAGCCGAAGGTCCCTCTATGTCTTTTTATTTCTGTAACACAAATAGGTAAGGTTGCAGAACAGGTGCCACAGAACGCGTGTATTGGCAATATTGGTTATGTGGTCATCATCAATCATTTTCACTCGTTTGCGTGGCACTACATATAGACATTGTTTCCTTTCCATGACAGTGATATTAACGGTTTTTGCTTTTCAAAACGATTGCCTTTGTGAAGAGTAATTTAAATGGAGTAAGCTTGAGTAAGCTTGGAGTAAACAGTTGTGGTCCCCGTGAACTACCGAGACTATTAACACCGTGCACTAACATAGATGTCATCAAACTGCTTGAATTATATGCAACATGGTTGCGTGGACTATACACATGCTGTTTCGACGTAATCGGTATCGTTCATTACAAAAACTTTCGTCCTCATCATTTCGTGCCTATTTCCAGCAACGCCGTGACGTTCCATCCACGCCGTGAGGTAGTTGTTGTTTTAGCAGCGACAACAAACGACCAACTAAAAAGCGCCTACAAGCGACCAAATGCGTCCGAACACATGCTTCTCATCACATGTCATAATAATCGTTGCCTCTCTGTACTACAAGTTGGTCCCCAAATGAGCCCCCCGACCAAAACCTAGTTCGGGTATTAATGAGTCAGAAGCTAATCGTGGATAGTTTAAACCAAAGAACAAATATATTCCCAGTCGGTTCGAATTCGGGAATGAAGGACACTTGCTTCTTACTACCCCTACTACGCAACGAAGCCTTTGTAATATGTGAATAAACAAAGCTACACACGAGTTGTTTACAAGGTTTAGCTTTAAAGGTCGTAAAGGACGTGAAAATTCAACTTCAGAATTGCCGTGAACAATCCGTAGCTGGCCAGGAGCGTAAGGTCCCAGGGAGGTCCCGAGTTCGAATCCATGCACTCTGAATATTTTCACTTCAGTTTTTCTTTTCACGTCTTGTTGATTGTGCAGGCAAGTGCCGTGAGACGAGTCGCAGGGTGTCTATAGCCAAATTCATTCTCCGCCACGCGACCATCAGCCGATCCATGATTTGTATTGTTAATTTCCGCGCCACTGCGGTATTAAAATATAAAACGACGGCGATGGTCGCGCGTCGGAGTATGATTTCTGTTCTATGTGCATGGTCATGGTCGGGCTTTTGTGTTTTCTGACTTTGACGCTGGGGGTTTTATGCATGCACATGGCAAGCCCTCGAAAGTCCCTGCAGGGCTTTTGATATAAGTCTGCAACACAAATATGTAAGGTTGCAGAACTGGTGCCACATAACGCGTGTTATATTTATTGGCAATATTGGGTATGTGGTCATCATTAACCATTTTGGTCCTTTATGTGGCACTACATGTAGCTATTGTTAGCCTAAAGTGGAATTCGACATTGTTTTTTTTCTTCTTTTAGCAGTGATGTTGTTGTTTCTTGGTTGTGACAGCAGATTCGGTGAGATCAATGAACTATTTTCACCTTACTAAAGTAGTACTGCTACTAGGTCTGCATGTACGGCGCGTCTGAAACAGCCTTTTCCTCGTCAAACAGTACCCGGCCGGTATAAATGAATGCACCGATGGACGAGTTATACGGACATCTACAAAGTGACACACTTTTTATGTGGACCATAGGGTGAAGGTCACATGTGGCCCCACAGTCCGGAGAAATATCCGTTTGCGTGTCCCCGGAAGTAAGTAAGATATCAAACACTAAATCTGGTGTAGTTAGGAATAAGCATTGCATTCATCAGTGCATTATAATGAACTACACCCATATATTAGACGCTCATCATGGAGATACAGGTAAGAACTAGTATTGGGCAATTCGCCTAACAGCAAATTGCAGACCATATCCCTGGTGAAAGTATTTTGTCATGTTGAGAAATTAGGTTTGCACCAGGATATAACCAGATAAATCAGAGGCAAATAACCCTGAATAACCAGCTGAATTAGGTTGTGACAGTAGGTGCATCATAAATACTAGAAATAGCGATGGTTCTGGGACTGCAACAACTCAGCATATGGATGGTCAGAATCCAGCAGACAACAAGCAAATGTAATCTGAATCTCAACATCTTTCGTATCTTTTGACGAGTTTTCTGGTCGAGTGAGGGAAACCAGTTGGCCATCTGATATGGCTGGTGGGGATGAAAGCTCCCAATGTTGGGACGACCAATAAATGAGAGTTGAACATTGAATTCCTTTGAAGCGTAGGTTGTGACGAGTCGGGCCAGTTTGTGCATGATTACAACATAGGGGTAACTTGTTGCAACAATCCTTTTTTAGTGTAGATTGTGAAGGAATAGTCTTGATCTTTCAATGAATTCCTTTGGTATGGTGCAACAAACCAGTCCAGTAGATATATACATGGTCATAGCATACGGCATCGAGACAACCAGTATGCAAGGTTACGGCCAGGCCCAAGGGGTATGACCGATCAGCACTAAGAGTAAAAACGTAACATGCAATAATATCTTTTTAAACTAACTGCCACAGTAGGTTTATTTATTCAGTCTTTTTGAAGTAAAAGTATTGCAGTGAAAAAGAACGAAATACGGCTGGAATATTATACTGGTTTGTCTTCGGACGGCAAATTCAGCACTGCACCGATGTCAAGGTTAAGACGGTTATACGACTTTTCCTCATCAGCTCCTCGTGGTCAAGGCTCCTATATCCGTGACTGATGCGGTCGCAGAACAGAACAGATGCTGATCATCCCCGTCAGGCTGTAAAACAGAGCGAGGAAATATTTTAACTTCACCAGAAGTTTTATCATTCATTATTCAGACCAACAGACACTGTTACCTGCTAATAGTCTATGAATTTCATTGTCATAATTCAGAACAAACACTTATCACCTTTGCTGACAATATTTTCAGAAGGTGTGTATACATTCGTGTGTCCATTTACACTGCACGTGTATACGTGCTTTACTGTACATTTCTACAGGAGTGAGCAGGATGTACAGAAAAACGATCTCCAAAACTGTTGCTTTCAGCACTCGCGACACGTTAAGCGAGGTTTCAGCAATTATTTTCAGTGAAGGTATATCTCATGTGTAGAGTCTGGGTGATTTTGAGACATTCTTAGGTGTTTAAGGCGCACAGTTTGATGAAACTTGCCCGAATTCGTAATTTTTTTGATGAATGTATATCCGCCATTGCGGGGATCTGGAAACTTTTGTTAACCCTTTTAAAACTTACATATTTTCTTTTCAGACTCATAGTATGGCACTGTTCAATTTTTTTATTGCTGGGCAGGGCTAGCTGTTGGCCAAAACATGACAAGCTCTGTAGCTTGCTTATCGTGAGTCGGGAGGCAACAAAAATTGGTCTTTTATACAGTTTACCAAATGCAAAATTGGAAAAATATAACTTTCGTTGTGGAACCTGCACAGTGTAAATCAATTCATGTCACTGACAGATGGACGGACGCCATCTGAGCCTTTCTACTACCTCAGCTGACCCTAACATGCCTAATTAGCATTAGTTCAATAGTTGTTCTACTTACAGACGAAAATCAAGGAAGTCGAATGCCTTGGAAACAGGAGTTCTAGTGTCCATAGACTGGTCAGCCAAGGTGTTCTGACGAAGAAGTTTTACTCTATCCTCTTCCCCTTGGACATTTTTCAACAGATCTTCCAGCATTTTCTTACTTGGGTCTTTGCATTCTGAAAGTATATTTAGACTATTTCGAGAACCAATATTTGCTTCATTAAGAGCCACTCTCTGAGAGCGTAGCACTGATTACGGAAATGACCCCCCCCCGTAGAATTGTATCAAACTTTGTGTGCGAGTACATACAGTAACAGTACCTAATCCCCAAAGCTTTTGGCCACGGGTCACTTTGTTCGGTTACAGCGTCACTTCATTTTGAAATTACCGAAAATTCACATGAATTGTAGCCAAGTGCAAGACATGACAAATTTAATGGACCAAGTGGCGTAAAATTTGATCAATTGGTTACGGTTTAAATGCTTCATGAACAACAAAAACCATTTTAAGATTTTGCCATCTTTCGTCAAGTGTTAGACGTGTTGACCTCCAGTTAAAAAAGATGGATTTTCAAAAATGATTTTTTTTTCTTGTTCATGTGGCATTTAAAACAGTAACCAATCTACCAAATTTTACACTGGGTCACACGAAATTTGTCATGTCTTGGCAATGGTATTCCCTCAATGAATTTGTTCTTCGCCTGCAATCAGCTACATGTATTTCACAACCTATTTTTCTGGGAGTGTAAGAAGCTTTTCCAAATTTGTTTTAAATCTCATATGGTAGAAAAACGTGTTATTATTATTTCTACTCATGGCTGCCTGGATCGCTGCCAGGAGGGGCTCAACTCGGCTTTTGAATTTTTCCATTTTTTATGCAATTTCTTGATGGAAAACTACTAATGTAGAGTGGAACTGGAGTGGAAGGTGACAAGGATAGGAAGCCGACAGCATGGTAATAATGTAGGCTACTTGATACCCCACTGTTTGTGAACTTACCGGCTGCATTGGCATTGGCTGAGCTTCGAACCATGAATGAATCCGAAAATGCCAAGGACATCTCCTCATCAATATCTGGCTGGGTTAAGTTTCTATCGACAATTTCCATAATGTTGTACCTTCGCACAACTTCATGTTCAAATTTGGCCCACCACTTATCGCACTTGTCTGGATCACGGTTCGGCTTTATCATGTCTCGAAGAAGGCTTTTGTAATCATATTCATAGTGGACACGGTCACGGCTGAATCCTTTGTTTTCTTTGATGTGCATCTCTACCGCTGGCGTTGGCAGCTGCAATGGTGTCAATTGCAATGACTCGGCAGTCAGTTCCAGTGGGCATGGCAGAGCAGATTCTGATTCTGCCTGTTGCTTCTGTGACCGTGAGGCCGAGTGGGAGGATTTCTGTTGTTCACCAGTAGATTTAGACCTAGGCCTACTGGTACAAGATGTACTACGCTTAGACCGAAGTTTCCGATCAGTGGCAGAAGAAAAGCCGGAAGCAGACATCTGGATCTTCTGATGGACCGCATCCATGACGTCGTCAACGCCGACGGGATGCATATACTGCGACTTGTGAATGGGGACACAATAAATGTTCAGTTTTTCAGCATGGCACCGTTTCCAGCGAGATGCGGAGTTTGGAATTGGCGATTCCGAGCGTAAAGTAGAGGATGTTGCAATGGCCTTCTCCTGATCGACCCCATCGCCGAGTTTAAAGTATTTGAAGTCAGCAGCAAGCTCATGTTCACGTATCTCGTCGCCGTCGGTATGTTGGCAAAGACACGCCGCCATTTTGGGATGATGTGATATCCTATCCGTGATAGCAGGTCCGTGATAGCAGGTCATGTGCTGCAATCATTGTAATAATGCCCACCAACTCTCTTGCACTCTTAAGTAATTTCTGTATTATTTGATTACTTTTATTACTTATTGCTCTCTTTTCTTCTGACTCTCTATCTGCACTGCACTGTTTATTGTATTTTCGTCCCATGTAAAATGTAAATTTTATACGGATTCAATAAACTTTTGTAATTTGTAATTTGTAATTTGTAATTTGTGATCTTTCGCGGGAAATGAAATTATAAACAAACGCACGTGCGCAGTTCAAATGTCAACAATTCACATCCTGACAATATCAGGCCGTTTCCCTCGATACATACTGACTTTGTATAACTTTATCTTGCCTGCCTAGCTGCTGCCTATACTGTCCCTTTAAAGGGGTACTATAGGTAGGAGCTGGGGTGAAATTGCCTGAGGCGTAGGGGATCGATTGGGACTATATACACATACAAATATTGAGGGGGGGGGACAATTTTGAGTACACCGTATATTTTTACGATTATTTGCAATGGGACCTTTGCATGGTGGGGGGGGGGGGGGGGGGGATATTTATTGGTAATAAACGTCAATCAACAATAACATAACGATATTTTATAATTAAAAGTAAATACACCGATCGAAAAACCTACTTTTATTTCATTCATGGCCTATTATAGCCTAGGGCAGGCCCAAGTACATGTACATGTACACAGTGTAGGCCTACTAGGCTTTTCTGTACAGACTATGCGTGAATGTATCATGTATATCATACAGTAGTAACAGAGCATGCACTGCACACTACTCATCCGGAATTCGACAGGTTTCCCTACCGTCATCCTAGTCCCTACTGAACTAATTAACTTCGGAAATTTGGACAGGCCTCGAAAAGGACAATAGGGCCGTTTAGACGACAGGCGAAAAGACCGCATTCGGATCGAATCTGGATGAATCCGGATTAAAACCACCCAAGGCGATAGTACCTTTTTAGTCCGGATGCAACCACATTGATCCGGATCTTTTTGCGTTTACACGACGAAAAATTAATCCGGATTCGGGACGCATCCGGATTTTTTCGCGTCGTCTAAACGGCCCTAATGTTTCTCCTATACACGATCATGCATGCCCCTGGACGATTTGATTGTGACATTCGACAGGTTTCAGAGAGGGCAATGTTTCTACTAGACACTGGCGTCCAAGTCTCTGGGCGACTGCACTGGCTGTGACGTTTACAGGCCTCAAAGAGGACAATGTTTCCACTGGACGACATTGCTGTGACGTTTGGACTGGCGTTATAGAGAACAATACTTTACGTCTACACCAGGCAGTGAGAGGGCAATGTATACCCAGCTCTAGACCATCATCATTTTCCCTGGACTTGCAATTGGTTGTGACGTTTGGACAGAGGCCACTGAGAGGGAAGTGTTTCCCATTTACACTGTCATTCTAGTTCTTGAACGACTTGGTTGGAACGTTAAGGCAATCCCTTGAAGAAATGGTTGTGACGTTAGGACATCATTCGGAGAGGACAATATTCCTCCTATACACCGTCACTCATAGTCTCTGACCAAAGTTCTTGTGACGTTAGGACAGTATTGCTCGGAAAGGACAAATATTTCCCGAAAACATAGATCTTTGAGTCCTGAAATAATTGGTTGTGACGTTTGGACATCCATCAGAGAGGACAATATTTCTCCTTATGTACACAATCATTCCAGTCTCTGAACAAATTGGTTGTGACGTTAGGAAATGTCTCGAAGAGACAATGATTTCCCTATACATCGCCTTTCAGGTCCTCGGACGACTTAACTCGTTGTCACCTTTGACATCCTTCGGAGAGGACAAGGTCAATGTTCCCATACATCATGTCATCAAGCTTGGTCCTGGACGTATCGGGATAGAAGTGCAGTCTCATTGAAGTGCTCTTTAGACCCTAAGTCCTGGTGAAATGTGTCCTAGGATATTTTATTGTGGTTTAAATTGCCAGGGGGACAATTTCACCCAAGGAAAGCTGTCCAACGCCTCGGAAATAATTTCCGTCATCACAGTGAGTAAAGGTATCAGCTGGCCTTAACAAAATACGTGTACTGGAGAGAAAATGACGACAAAAAGAAGACAAAAGTCCAGTTTATTTCTAGGGGCGCAAGGCTACGCATATCCTATTTTTATCCACAAATACCCCATGAACATTATAATGGTAGGACCACGTTTCTATTGTGTCGCAAAGGAAAACCGATACCTTTATCCACCGTGGATATGGACTTCTTTCCAGAAAATTTAGTATTTCTCATAAAATATCAAGATGTTCAGACTGTTAATTTGGTAATAAATCAGCGTACCAAATGTGGTTTCGAATGAATTACATACAGTATCTACCTGTATAATTTGCCTCAGCCTAAGCCTAGTAAATTTTATAAGTCCATATTATGGTTCATACAGTCGGACTGAGTGTGTCGAGAAGAACAGCCGATTATAATAACAAAAATCCCGGGGTGATTGTGTAATGCGTTATAATATTCAAAACCGGTGTAAAAGAAATGCAAGTCCCCCCGGAATCGAAGTCCCCCCGGAATCGAAGTCCGGTCCTTTTGTTAAAGTGAATAGAGTCGCCGAGTTCCTTTGTTGAAGATTATGTAGCTAACCCTAACCAAACCATTAACCACGTTTGTTGACAATAAACAGCTATCGTATGGGGTCCTGCAGTCCTAGGTCGTCCATTCCTTTTACACCGGTGTAATGTTTTTGAGTGTTTCTGTTTTTGAGTGTTTCCCCTCATTGTTTGGGAACGCTCAAAAATAGATTGACGAGTTTTTCTGTGTATCCCCCCTATTGAAAAGTCATGGTCTCTCTAGCTGCCTATTGTTTGGAAACACTGAAACATGGGGAACAACCACAGATGTTACACCGGGCCTAAAAGTGGTCATAAATCCAGAAGATCGCCTGTTACGAATGTCTGTGGTTTTTATTAGGTTATGGAATTATTGGTTACAAGCACTACACCCGTGTGGCAGGCAGGTTCAAATGGGCTATACCTTGAATAGATTGAATTGCAATGAAAACCTAATGCAATATCAAAGGAGCAATATCGAAGGGTAAATTAAACCAACCATTTGTCCACATACTCGGACCCTGAGGCTTTATTGGTTATATTCTTTTTATGACATTTAACGATGTTACTGTCGCTTCTAATGCATGTGAGGTAATCCTTTGACACTGAAGATGATTGGCGTGGTCACTTTCACAATTCTATGCAATTGAAATGTGACAGTGTCGAAAAGTTACAAGCAAGTATTCACACTGAAGAAGAATTTTAATCATGAAACATAAATATTGTCAGTGCATGTATTTGAATTAGTTGCTTCATGTGAACGTGTCATTTTGACCCCCCCCCCCTACCAAAAAGCTAACTACACCCCTGCTCCTTCTAAATGGAAGTGAGAAGCCGTTTCGTATCTCGTATCAAGAGGCCATGTAATTGCTGATAACAAGATGCAAAAGATGATCGCGTAACATGTTATGGATTTGCTCGAGAATAAGCTTTGGTAATGCCATGGGGACAACCAAAGCGCCTATAAAGGTATTTATTCTCCATTAACGATTGCCCAGAAGTGTCACACCGCCCAAGCATAGCCACATTCCCCAACATGAATACTTCCCTTACGCAACCAGTTATGTCATGTAGGCATTTCAATTTTCTTTTTATTTTAGTATTATGAGATTCATTTTAGATGCGTTTTTGCCACTGGCGAAAATTTGACTTTGATTATCACAAATTCGACTATTTTTGTGATATCTTTAAAAAGCGATTCCCGACCAAAACCGAGTACAGGTACAGCCGAAGGTCCCTCTATGTCTTTTTATTTCTGTAACACAAATAGGTAAGGTTGCAGAACAGGTGCCACAGAACGCGTGTATTGGCAATATTGGTTATGTGGTCATCATCAATCATTTTCACTCGTTTGCGTGGCACTACATATAGACATTGTTTCCTTTCCATGACAGTGATATTAACGGTTTTTGCTTTTCAAAACGATTGCCTTTGTGAAGAGTAATTTAAATGGAGTAAGCTTGAGTAAGCTTGGAGTAAACAGTTGTGGTCCCCGTGAACTACCGAGACTATTAACACCGTGCACTAACATAGATGTCATCAAACTGCTTGAATTATATGCAACATGGTTGCGTGGACTATACACATGCTGTTTCGACGTAATCGGTATCGTTCATTACAAAAACTTTCGTCCTCATCATTTCGTGCCTATTTCCAGCAACGCCGTGACGTTCCATCCACGCCGTGAGGTAGTTGTTGTTTTAGCAGCGACAACAAACGACCAACTAAAAAGCGCCTACAAGCGACCAAATGCGTCCGAACACATGCTTCTCATCACATGTCATAATAATCGTTGCCTCTCTGTACTACAAGTTGGTCCCCAAATGAGCCCCCCGACCAAAACCTAGTTCGGGTATTAATGAGTCAGAAGCTAATCGTGGATAGTTTAAACCAAAGAACAAATATATTCCCAGTCGGTTCGAATTCGGGAATGAAGGACACTTGCTTCTTACTACCCCTACTACGCAACGAAGCCTTTGTAATATGTGAATAAACAAAGCTACACACGAGTTGTTTACAAGGTTTAGCTTTAAAGGTCGTAAAGGACGTGAAAATTCAACTTCAGAATTGCCGTGAACAATCCGTAGCTGGCCAGGAGCGTAAGGTCCCAGGGAGGTCCCGAGTTCGAATCCATGCACTCTGAATATTTTCACTTCAGTTTTTCTTTTCACGTCTTGTTGATTGTGCAGGCAAGTGCCGTGAGACGAGTCGCAGGGTGTCTATAGCCAAATTCATTCTCCGCCACGCGACCATCAGCCGATCCATGATTTGTATTGTTAATTTCCGCGCCACTGCGGTATTAAAATATAAAACGACGGCGATGGTCGCGCGTCGGAGTATGATTTCTGTTCTATGTGCATGGTCATGGTCGGGCTTTTGTGTTTTCTGACTTTGACGCTGGGGGTTTTATGCATGCACATGGCAAGCCCTCGAAAGTCCCTGCAGGGCTTTTGATATAAGTCTGCAACACAAATATGTAAGGTTGCAGAACTGGTGCCACATAACGCGTGTTATATTTATTGGCAATATTGGGTATGTGGTCATCATTAACCATTTTGGTCCTTTATGTGGCACTACATGTAGCTATTGTTAGCCTAAAGTGGAATTCGACATTGTTTTTTTTCTTCTTTTAGCAGTGATGTTGTTGTTTCTTGGTTGTGACAGCAGATTCGGTGAGATCAATGAACTATTTTCACCTTACTAAAGTAGTACTGCTACTAGGTCTGCATGTACGGCGCGTCTGAAACAGCCTTTTCCTCGTCAAACAGTACCCGGCCGGTATAAATGAATGCACCGATGGACGAGTTATACGGACATCTACAAAGTGACACACTTTTTATGTGGACCATAGGGTGAAGGTCACATGTGGCCCCACAGTCCGGAGAAATATCCGTTTGCGTGTCCCCGGAAGTAAGTAAGATATCAAACACTAAATCTGGTGTAGTTAGGAATAAGCATTGCATTCATCAGTGCATTATAATGAACTACACCCATATATTAGACGCTCATCATGGAGATACAGGTAAGAACTAGTATTGGGCAATTCGCCTAACAGCAAATTGCAGACCATATCCCTGGTGAAAGTATTTTGTCATGTTGAGAAATTAGGTTTGCACCAGGATATAACCAGATAAATCAGAGGCAAATAACCCTGAATAACCAGCTGAATTAGGTTGTGACAGTAGGTGCATCATAAATACTAGAAATAGCGATGGTTCTGGGACTGCAACAACTCAGCATATGGATGGTCAGAATCCAGCAGACAACAAGCAAATGTAATCTGAATCTCAACATCTTTCGTATCTTTTGACGAGTTTTCTGGTCGAGTGAGGGAAACCAGTTGGCCATCTGATATGGCTGGTGGGGATGAAAGCTCCCAATGTTGGGACGACCAATAAATGAGAGTTGAACATTGAATTCCTTTGAAGCGTAGGTTGTGACGAGTCGGGCCAGTTTGTGCATGATTACAACATAGGGGTAACTTGTTGCAACAATCCTTTTTTAGTGTAGATTGTGAAGGAATAGTCTTGATCTTTCAATGAATTCCTTTGGTATGGTGCAACAAACCAGTCCAGTAGATATATACATGGTCATAGCATACGGCATCGAGACAACCAGTATGCAAGGTTACGGCCAGGCCCAAGGGGTATGACCGATCAGCACTAAGAGTAAAAACGTAACATGCAATAATATCTTTTTAAACTAACTGCCACAGTAGGTTTATTTATTCAGTCTTTTTGAAGTAAAAGTATTGCAGTGAAAAAGAACGAAATACGGCTGGAATATTATACTGGTTTGTCTTCGGACGGCAAATTCAGCACTGCACCGATGTCAAGGTTAAGACGGTTATACGACTTTTCCTCATCAGCTCCTCGTGGTCAAGGCTCCTATATCCGTGACTGATGCGGTCGCAGAACAGAACAGATGCTGATCATCCCCGTCAGGCTGTAAAACAGAGCGAGGAAATATTTTAACTTCACCAGAAGTTTTATCATTCATTATTCAGACCAACAGACACTGTTACCTGCTAATAGTCTATGAATTTCATTGTCATAATTCAGAACAAACACTTATCACCTTTGCTGACAATATTTTCAGAAGGTGTGTATACATTCGTGTGTCCATTTACACTGCACGTGTACGTGCTTTACTGTACATTTCTACAGGAGTGAGCAGGATGTACAGAAAAATGATCTCCAAAACTGTTGCTTTCAGCACTCGCGACACGTTAAGCGAGGTTTCAGCAATTATTTTCAGTGAAGGTATATCTCATGTGTAGAGTCTGGGTGATTTTGAGACATTCTTAGGTGTTTAAGGCGCACAGTTTGATGAAACTTGCCCGAATTCGTAATTTTTTTGATGAATGTATATCCGCCATTGCGGGGATCTGGAAACTTTTGGATGACAAGTTTGCCTCAAGAGATGGACGTGCTCCCTATAATCACCCAAACTAACAGCGAATATATATTCTTAAGATCCTTTTCTTGACCTCTGATGAGTTAATTTTGTCTGATGCAGTGTTTCAACACAAATTTGAGGGCGATTACAATCACGAAAAATTCACACTCACCCAGTCTAGAATGCGTAGACGAAATGTCTGTTGGCTCTTCCATGTAGCGGGTATCCTCCCACCTGTTCAGGTCGGGACAGATCAACGTTGAGCAACTTGCCTAATCGGTAAAAACGCGGGAGGCAGTGCTATTACCGGAACGGTTCAGAACCGGCGATTTTCATCAAAAATCACCCGAAAACTAAAAAAGTAAGCAACGGCTGCAAAAATAAAGTACATGTACACGTTGTTCGTTAGCAGGTTATGAAACGTAATCTAACCAAATTTCAGGTCGTTCCGTGAGGCAGTTTCGGAGATACGTGTCGAAAACCACATCCCTCGGGTCCTGGCGATCGGCTCAGTAAAAACACTAGTATTGGGCAATTCGCCTAACAGCAAATTGCAGACCATATCCCTGGTGAAAGTATTTTGTCATGTTGAGAAATAAGGTTTGCACCAGGATATAACCAGATAAATCAGAGGCAAATAACCCTGAATAACCAGCTGAATTAGGTTGTGACAGTAGGTGCATCATAAATACTAGAAATAGCGATGGTTCTGGGACTGCAACAACTCAGCATATGGATGGTCAGAATCTAGCAGACAACAAGCAAATGTAATCTGAATCTCGACATCTTTCGTATCTTTTGATGAGTTTTCTGGTCGAGTGAGGGAAACCAGTTGGCCATCTGATATGGCTGGTGGGGATGAAAGCTCCCAATGTTGGGACGACCAAT
This sequence comes from Lineus longissimus, assembly GCF_910592395.1. Lineage (NCBI taxonomy): Eukaryota > Metazoa > Nemertea > Pilidiophora > Heteronemertea > Lineidae > Lineus > Lineus longissimus. Next base: position 115,000 of record NW_027020282.1, on the reverse strand, counting down.
AATACATTGCGTCTCCACAGTATTTATATTATAATACCTCCCTCCATGCACACATGGTTCTGCTGCCAATTTTTTCTTCAAATGATCTAGGTGTCAATCATGCACTTGTGGGTACTGGCACCACGTAGGTAACTTCTGATCTGATCTTAAGTGGCAGGTTTTTGGTGCTTTGTCCTGGTGCTCATTTTTAAGATGACAAAACACTATCACCAGGGATATGGTCTGCAATTGCTGTTAGGAAAGTAAAAAAAAATAAATGTCAAAAAAAGTCAAAAAATAAATGTGATTTAGACTTCGCATTCCTTTGAAGTGTAGGTTGCAACATCCCAGGCCATTGATGCATGCATGGTCACAACATAGGGGCAACCGGGAATCATGGCAAAGATTTTTACAACCATTCTTTTGAGGTGTAGATTGTGATGCGAGGGAAGTGTCTTGATCTCTACATAAAATTCCTTCGACATGGTGCAACAAACCAGTCCAGTAGATATATACATGGTCATAGCATACGGCATCGAGACAACCAGTATGCAAGGTTACGGCCAGGCCCAAGGGGTATGACCGATCAGCACTAAGAGTAAAAACGTAACATGCAATAATATCTTTTTAAACCAACTGCCACAGTAGGTTTATTTATTCAGTCTTTTTAAGTAAAAGTATTACAGTGAAAAAGAACGAAATACGGCTGGAATATTATACTGGTTTGTCTTCGGACGGCAAATTCAGCACTGCACCGATGTCAAGGTTAAGACGGTTATACGACTTTGCCTCATCAGCTCCTCGTGGTCAAGGCTCCTATATCCGTGACTGATGCGGTCGCAGAACAGAACAGATGCTGATCATCCCCGTCAGGCTGTAAAACAGAGCGAGGAAATATTTTAACTTCACCAGAAGTTTTATCATTCATTATTCAGACCAACAGACACTGACTACCTGCTAATAGTCTATGAATTTCATTGTCATAATTCAGAACAAACACTTATCACCTTTGCTGACAATATTTTCAGAAGGTGTGTACATTCGTGTGTCCATTTACACTGCACGTGTACGTGCTTTACTGTACATTTCTACAGGAGTGAGCAGGATGTACAGAAAAATGATCTCCAAAACTGTTGCTTTCAGCACTCGCGACACGTTAAGCGAGGTTTCAGCAATTATTTTCAGTGAAGGTATATCTCATGTGTAGAGTCTGGGTGATTTTGAGACATTCTTAGGTGTTTAAGGCGCACAGTTTGATGAAACTTGCCCGAATTCGTAATTTTTTTGATGAATGTATATCCGCCATTGCGGGGATCTGGAAACTTTTGGATGACAAGTTTGCCTCAAGAGATGGACGTGCTCCCTATAATCACCCAAACTAACAGCGAATATATATTCTTAAGATCCTTTTCTTGACCTCTGATGAGTTAATTTTGTCTGATGCAGTGTTTCAACACAAATTTGAGGGCGATTACAATCACGAAAAATTCACACTCACCCAGTCTAGAATGCGTAGACGAAATGTCTGTTGGCTCTTCCATGTAGCGGGTATCCTCCCACCTGTTCAGGTCGGGACAGATCAACGTTGAGCAACTTGCCTAATCGGTAAAAACGCGGGAGGCAGTGCTATTACCGGAACGGTTCAGAACCGGCGATTTTCATCAAAAATCACCCGAAAACTAAAAAAGTAAGCAACGGCTGCAAAAATAAAGTACATGTACACGTTGTTCGTTAGCAGGTTATGAAACGTAATCTAACCAAATTTCAGGTCGTTCCGTGAGGCAGTTTCGGAGATACGTGTCGAAAACCACATCCCTCGGGTCCTGGCGATCGGCTCAGTAAAAACACTAGTATTGGGCAATTCGCCTAACAGCAAATTGCAGACCATATCCCTGGTGAAAGTATTTTGTCATGTTGAGAAATAAGGTTTGCACCAGGATATAACCAGATAAATCAGAGGCAAATAACCCTGAATAACCAGCTGAATTAGGTTGTGACAGTAGGTGCATCATAAATACTAGAAATAGCGATGGTTCTGGGACTGCAACAACTCAGCATATGGATGGTCAGAATCTAGCAGACAACAAGCAAATGTAATCTGAATCTCAACATCTTTCGTATCTTTTGATGAGTTTTCTGGTCGAGTGAGGGAAACCAGTTGGCCATCTGATATGGCTGGTGGGGATGAAAGCTCCCAATGTTGGGACGACCAATAATACATTGCGTCTCCACAGTATTTATATTATAATACCTCCCTCCATGCACACATGGTTCTGCTGCCAATTTTTTCTTCAAATGATCTAGGTGTCAATCATGCACTTGTGGGTACTGGCACCACGTAGGTAACTTCTGATCTGATCTTAAGTGGCAGGTTTTTGGTGCTTTGTCCTGGTGCTCATTTTTAAGATGACAAAACACTATCACCAGGGATATGGTCTGCAATTGCTGTTAGGAAAGTAAAAAAAAATAAATGTCAAAAAAAGTCAAAAAATAAATGTGATTTAGACTTCGCATTCCTTTGAAGTGTAGGTTGCAACATCCCAGGCCATTGATGCATGCATGGTCACAACATAGGGGCAACCGGGAATCATGGCAAAGATTTTTACAACCATTCTTTTGAGGTGTAGATTGTGATGCGAGGGAAGTGTCTTGATCTCTACATAAAATTCCTTCGACATGGTGCAACAAACCAGTCCAGTAGATATATACATGGTCATAGCATACGGCATCGAGACAACCAGTATGCAAGGTTACGGCCAGGCCCAAGGGGTATGACCGATCAGCACTAAGAGTAAAAACGTAACATGCAATAATATCTTTTTAAACCAACTGCCACAGTAGGTTTATTTATTCAGTCTTTTTAAGTAAAAGTATTACAGTGAAAAAGAACGAAATACGGCTGGAATATTATACTGGTTTGTCTTCGGACGGCAAATTCAGCACTGCACCGATGTCAAGGTTAAGACGGTTATACGACTTTGCCTCATCAGCTCCTCGTGGTCAAGGCTCCTATATCCGTGACTGATGCGGTCGCAGAACAGAACAGATGCTGATCATCCCCGTCAGGCTGTAAAACAGAGCGAGGAAATATTTTAACTTCACCAGAAGTTTTATCATTCATTATTCAGACCAACAGACACTGACTACCTGCTAATAGTCTATGAATTTCATTGTCATAATTCAGAACAAACACTTATCACCTTTGCTGACAATATTTTCAGAAGGTGTGTACATTCGTGTGTCCATTTACACTGCACGTGTACGTGCTTTACTGTACATTTCTACAGGAGTGAGCAGGATGTACAGAAAAATGATCTCCAAAACTGTTGCTTTCAGCACTCGCGACACGTTAAGCGAGGTTTCAGCAATTATTTTCAGTGAAGGTATATCTCATGTGTAGAGTCTGGGTGATTTTGAGACATTCTTAGGTGTTTAAGGCGCACAGTTTGATGAAACTTGCCCGAATTCGTAATTTTTTTGATGAATGTATATCCGCCATTGCGGGGATCTGGAAACTTTCGGATGACAAGTTTGCCTCAAAAGATGGACGTGCTCCCTATAATCACCCAAACTAACAGCGAATATATATTCTTAAGATCCTTTTCTTGACCTCTGATGAGTTAATTTTGTCTGATGCAGTGTTTCAACACAAATTTGAGGGCGATTACAATCACGAAAAATTCACACTCACCCAGTCCAGAATGCGTAGACGAAATGTCTGTTGGCTCCTCCATGTAGCGGGTATCCTCCCACCTGTTCAGGTCGGGACAGATAAACGTTGAGCAACTTGCCTAATCGGTAAAAACGCGGGAGGCAGTGCTATTACCGGAACGGTTCAGAACCGGCGATTTTCATCAAAAATCACCCGAAAACTAAAAAAGTAAGCAACGGCTGCAAAAATAAAGTACACGTTGTTCGTTAGCAGGTTATGAAACGTAATCTAACCAAATTTCAGGTCGTTCCGTGCGGCAGTTTCGGAGATACGTGTCGAAAACCACATCCCTCGGGTCCTGGCGATCGGCTCAGTAAAAACAATAGACCATATCCACGGAGTTGTGGATATGGTCTAACTAAAGGCCCACAGCGCGGTATATTTAAGGGGTCCACGCAAGTGGGCGTGAACATGTATATATAAACCCATTCGATATAACTCATAGATCTTGTCGAAAAAGGCTATGTAGCCATATAATAATCTATACCCTATACCCCTCATTCTCTATTTGTTAAGTCCTTGGGAATAAAACCTCCCCTAATGGACCTTGTCATAACGAATGCTTACGGTGATATAAAACTTTTATAATATCATTTTGTTCATATACCTACAATACTATAACATTATTTCCAGATGAGATAGACAAGATGTCAAAAGACGGACCAAGTACAAGTGGAGCAGCAACCGCCAGTGCATCAGATACGGACTGATAACGATAGGCCGTATCAGACGATACCTATGTCATTTCATCATCTTACATTCACTATGTACGTGTTTAGCTGTGTGATGATGATGATGATGAATGTAGTAGGACGATGTTAAATTTAGCCTGATATTATAATGTTTGTATTGAGCATGTGTGACGTGGTACATCATGGAGGTGTAATTGTATATGTTGGGAGGAAATAAATAATAGTTTTGACAATAGAATACGTTTCGTGTCATACTTATACCATTTAAAAATCAACCAACCCACCGCCCCACCAATCAACTCGGCGACGCACATTTCTGTGTTTCCCTATCTTATAAGAAACACAAATATACCACCCGACAGGTCGAACATAATAATTCAAGTACACGGCCCGACAGATCGACCAACCGATGCTTGTCACAAATCGACCACCCGACAGGCAGAAGATTAATCTTCACATGTTTACACGGCCCGACCAATCGACCGACCGATGCAGTAAACCTCCGTATACGCAGTATCACAAATCGACCACCCGACGGTAATGATCACTTTCACGACATTGCCAATTGATGCCGCGACGTGCCTCGCAAATCGACCAACCGACGCCCGATACGATCCATCGACAGCCTGCATACTAAGTGTATACATACGGTATATACATGGTATACATGCTTCCCGAAATTGGTGGCTTGCATTGGAACTAACTTTTTCCCCCTTATCCGTCATTAAAGGCATTCAAGTGTGTTGGTCAACCATGACTATCTCCTTTGTCCCTCCACCATAAGGCCTATTTTCCCCTTATGACATCACTATTTCGGACACTCAGCGCCCCATTTCTGGAAAGGTGTATACTATGTTTCTTTTCCAATGTAGAATACTTTTTGTAAGGGATCCTCCAGTAGTGCCCTGACATCAAGCTAGCAATTTGCCTCCGATATATTAATCTGAAATAGGAGAAAAATGTTTGAATATCCTCTACTCCAAGAATGAGAATGCATGTTTCCTTCAGAGAGGCCTTTCAAAATGAGTGTATGGGCTTTTGATGACATATCCCTGGATCGACATCCTTATGTCACCCTTAGACAATGAATGGTGTACAATCTGTATGCTTTGCATAGAAGCTAGGCCAGAATTAGTAAGCCAAGTATGGATGTATTCATAACACTCTGTTAAGGGTTTACTATACGTAATCCATTACCTCCAAACATTCTGCACACAAAAGCAAGGTGCCTGACCTTCATAAGTAAGATTGATCAAATTTCAAGGCTCGGAGGTTGTTATTTGTGTATCAATGAACACACTGGCACATATGAAATGTAGGTTCAATTCTTTTCAAGGGAGCTCTAATCGTCTGAGAGAATTTCTCCTCCTTGCACATGTTGCAAGATTTTTCAAAATGGCTTCCTAATCTTAACCAATTAAAGCACCTTCAAAACAAAGTGTATGGGCACCGAAGTTATGGGAGTCCATGTAGGAGTATATAATGCATGGTGTCCGAGCCTTCAAGTTGTATTGTACTTCACTTTTGAAGGAGAAATCTTGCTGTTAGTGTTTTGTACATGAGGTCATCGAGGAAATGGCCTCCCATAGAATTACATATGGCAAACACAGTTCAGATTCTAGAAGTGGGGAATATTTCCAGCTTTTTCTCCTATTTCGGATTTATATGTTGGAAACAAATTGCTAGCATGATGTCAGGAAGGGTATGTAGTTTTGATATCCAGAATTTCATGAGAGAGACTGAATCAGTAATGCGCTGGCTCTTTTTTTTAGATGGGGGCATTCAGAAATTTCCAAATGTCTTCGTTTTTAGCTCACCTCTTAGCAGAGGTGAGCTTATCCCATACCGTGGCGTCCGTCGTCCGTCGTCGTCGTCGTCGTCGTCGTCGTCGTCCGTCGTCCGTTAGCAGGGCACGTTTCGTAACTGTTAGAGCTATTGAGTTGAAACTTGGTACACATGTACCCTTATGTAATGACACCTGGGAGACCAAGTTTCGGTCCGATTTGTTTCATGGTTTGGCCACCAGGGGGACAAACGTTAAAAGTGAAAATATGCAATATCTCCCTTAATAGTAGTCGGGAAATTTTGAAAAAAATATGGTAGGTACTTCTAGCAAAGGTGCATCATATATCCTCCGGGTTTTTGATTTGACCTCCTTTTCAAGGTCACAGAGGTCAAATGGTGTAAATTAGCCGTTAGGATGTAACGATGGCACGTTTCTAAACTGCAATGACTATTGATACCAAATTTGGTACACATTTACCCCTTAGTCAGGTGATCTCAGGGACCAAAGTTTGGTCCAATATGATTCACCACTTGACCACCAGGGGGCAAAATCCAAAAACCTTAAAAATGTGATTATTCCTTAACTTCTTGCCCGATTGCCACCAATTTGATATCATGGGTACATCTAACCACCATACAGTATATGTCACACAGGTTTTTAATTTGACCTTCTTGTCAAGGTCACAGAGGTCAAATGGCGTAAATTCGCCGTCAGGCCGTAACTATGGCACGTTTCTTAACTGCAATGACTATTGATCACAAATTAAGTACACATGTACCCCTTGGTCAGGTGATCTCAGGTACCGAAGTTTGGTGCGATCTGATTTGCCGTTTGGCCTCCAGGGAGGGGGCCAAATCCTAAATTCTTCAAAATGCCATTATTCCTAGTAATGACTTGCCCGATTGGCACCAATTTTATATCATAGGTACATCTAATTCTAACAACCATTCAATGTGTCACCCGGGTCTTCTTTGATTTGACCTACTTTTCAAGGTCACAGAGGTCGAATGTACTGTAAATTGGCCATTTTGGGGAAATTGTAATTGCTTGGACCTACATCAAACCTAACACTACATGACACAATACCATGCTCTTTATCCATCTTTCCTCCACATGAGGTGAGCACAATGGCCCTGGCCATTTCATTTTATGAAGACTGGTTTTATCCTCTTAGTGAACTTGAATCTTATTGATTTAGGATATAGGTCAGTGTGGAACCATCAAATCTAATTTTGCATTCCCAATTCACGTTTTAGTACATTTCTGGGCACACAAATTCTGACTGTACTAAGTCACTTTCCATAGGCCTTAAGTAATGACTTGCTGGGCTAGAACACACAAAATTGAAACAACAATCTGAATAAAAATCATGTAATGCTAGAGTATCACAAATGTTCTACATGTATCTGCAACTTGTAAAATGCATTCGGTAGACAACTTGATCACAATGAAGAAAGCCCCAGATTTGGACCTAAAACATCCAACCTGAAGTTTACAGAAAACACATGAAATAAGGGACCTTGTCCAAATTATTTGCCGTAATTCTCTGGAGAGGTGAATTTGTGACGATTTTTGTAAGATTCACCACAAATTCAAGAAAGTGACTGGAATTAGCCACAAATTTTCCACTTATAAATCGCAACAAAATAAAATTTGTCAATAAATCGTCTTTTCGGCAAAAATCTAGAAAAGGTCCCTCAGAGTAACCAATAGAATTGTATGAAATACAATGAAATAAGAAGAATGGAATGGTCCATGGAGCACATGCTAGCCTAACTACTAGGGACAGGAACGACATGATCGACACAACTCTGACTAACTCCCCAAATGGTTAACAACAACCCAGAATTAACTCCAGTTCTCCTCAGCAAACAGTTCATCAAATTATGCACTACACTTCATAACTTTCACTGATCAAATTTTCCGTTGAGGAGGGGGGGGTCAAGTACTCAATCAAATGATACACTGAGGAATGATTATGTAAAGTTTGAAAAGGGGTATACATGCTATGAAATTGTGCCAGAGAAAAATAGGGGACCTGTGTCCCATATGTACACTTATTGAAGGTCACAGGAAAAGCTTTAGTACAGCTTCCTCACTGCTTTTATGGGGATAAAAGAATTGCTATTCGCCATGAGACATTCTCAGACAAGAGCGAGCCGGACGGCACGTAAGGAGCCGCCATGATGCGACCACGTCACTTCACTGCGCTGTCCGCGTCACGTGACGTGACGTCAGAGTTTCCAGAGCTGATTTGTTCCTCATTGGAAATAGCATGGGAAATCCCTGCCTTTCTTCAAAATTACGACGTGGTTCCTGATGAATTTGAATATGTTGTGATAAAGAAGATGTTGTGATAAAATTTTCCGAAAAAATATAGAAATCATACATACATTCAAACTGTCACGCGTTGCTCGGCCTGTGGTGCCTGATAATTTTGGTAACAGCGATGGTGTTGAGGGTGACAAGTTGTGGCGGCTGAAGACATGAGGAAAGCAATGGCAAATCTGACATCACGTCTGACGTTCTCTGGATGCCGTCCGAGCGTCCACTCGATCCCACCAAATCCGTCTGCTTCACAGGGCAAACCGCTATGATCAGACACAATCTGAATTCGGCAAAATGAACGTTACAATGCTATTCTATGAGTTGAAACATATCTAATTCACCAGCCGATAATGATTTAGGGGAAAACCTTTCCTGTGGGCTTTTACCCATTGAATGCATTGTGTGGTACAATCTTTGCGCTATTGCCTCATTTGTGAATATTCCTAAGGCCACTGCAATTTTTTTTAATGTTTAGCGGGCCCTCCTACTTCAGTTTTGCCAAAAGTGGAATAAAAATAAAATTTGGGTTTTTCAATTACTTTTATTTTTAAAATTGCCTCCGTAGTCACTTTCGTCTAATTCAATCAGATGAAAATACAAGAGGCCCAAGGGCCTGGCGCTCAGCTGGATGACCTAATAACATAGGACTGAGGGTGTAAAGTAGTAAATATCGGCTTTATACTACTGTTTGAAGGTCAAGAGAACACGTTATACCACTAAAATTGCCAGATGAAATATGATTGAACTAATCAGCCATGATATGTAAATATTACAGGAGGCAACGGAATATATCCCTAGTTCAGTATGTTGTATCGGTAGCTTTACAGAAAAGAAGTGTCAGAGAGGATGAGACTTCTCCATGGACAACTGTGGTATGTCCAGGCTGGGTTGGACAGCACAAGGATACAAACTGCTGTCTGTAATTGAGAGGTATCCTGATTTAACAGAGGTCAAAATAAATAGAAATGACCAGTTTGGGACTAACACCACTGTCTTTTTTTAATAAGGTAAAGATTACAGGAGTCAACAAAATTAATTTTATTGAGAGAAATTGACCCGTCCTGCAGGTGGTTGGAATTTCCAATACAAAGGGTCATGACATTGTGCTCTACTGCGTATCCCTAGTGAGTCGATCTATCCTTGGCGCAGACAGGTTCAAATTGGCTACATCTTGAATAAATTGAATTGCGATGAAAATCTAATGCAATAAAGGAGCAATATCGAAGAGACAAATTAATCAAACCAATTGTCCACAGACTCGGACCCTGAAATGGCGTGATGTATGCGTGCATATAAAAGTATATCAATTGGTCCGATAGAGATGATGAGGCAATGTCAATATGCCTTGTTCCTTAGTCAGCAATATGCCCCTTTTTATACGGAAAAGAAGGAGAAGCCAGAAAGGCCTTCACATGTCGGCTTCCAAATGGCTCAAACCAACTGTACTATCACTACTATAAATTTAAAATGCGTGCTCCTCCTACATGTAGCAATGGCTCGGCCAAGGCACTTACAGGGCTGCTTACCCTCTAATAATTTTTCCTGTAATATTGCTGAAATTTTCCTGTATTTTGCCATAAGTTCCCGTAGTATCATGACATAGTTGGCCGCCGCCATTATTCTATGCAGGGTAGTCTCGCACAGCAGCTGTACACATGTGATACAAGTTTCCAGATCCTCAAAATAGGGTGATAACTACGATCGGTGTCGCGGTGCGCGAGACTAATCAGTGTACTTCGGACAAATTGTTTTGGTGGTTGATGTTGCAGGAATTTTTGGGTCAGCCGCGTGAAGGACAGCAAGTCAGCAATTTTGTTTATGAGGACATCAATACTGCGGTAGCAAAAATTGTGGGGGGGGGGATTTTCAGGGTTCAATACCCATAATTCATCGTAATGAACAAATGGCACCCTATCTCTTAATTATACACACTCAAGGGCAAGTTGCCGACAATTTTGTGCAAATGTTTCAGCCTATGTTACAGCTACAACAACCTGGTTTCAGGGTTACAAATTCATGGACCGGAACTTTCTGAATATCCCATTGTATGCATTTAATGGCACAAGAGATTGCACTTTTGATGAATACAGTAGATGATTATACTTACCATCGATTTAATTATGTTATTTTGTGTAAAAAAACTTGGATCAGTTTACTTTCACATCTTGAAATGGGGTGCCAGGCTACTGAAGATGATTTATTTTGTATCAGCTGAGCAAAAACCATTTCTCACATATGCATGCATTATTATCTCGCATTTGTACTCTTTCATCACGTTTTTATTGTCGCCTTTTTGTTTTTATTCGCTTTTTTTAATGAAGAACTTTGGAAAAAATTAGTTGACGAATTAGCTGACTGATCGCTAAGTATAATTAATGCAACAGTGTACTATCATTAGTGCCTGACCTTCTGACTCCCACTCCGACTTCAGCTCTGATGTTGAACTATGGCTACATGTAAAGCCTAAGTGACGTAACCAATTTAACCTGGTTGACGTACATTTATTTTTTATTGATTAAAATGTCTCCAACTCAAAATTTGCGGAGGCCTCTATGCACGGAAAACGTTCGTCAGTTCAGTTAAATCAGACGACTGGTTTTCATTAGTCAGAGCCACAGTGGGAGTCGCATCCTGACAATATCAGGCCATTTCGCTCGATAGACCCCCCCCCCCATGCGTAAGGAGAAGTCGTGTTGTAGGCCCTGTTTGCAAGAGGATGTGGGAGTCGATATTTCAGTGCACCCTATATATTATCTGAGTCATACTTATCACTAGGAATTGCATGTTTAAATCGACGTACATGTAGCTAGATTCAGCTGTGCCGACATATGGCCGCATGTACAGCATTTTTTTCACTTTTAAAAAGTGTGTGATATCTCATTAAGAAATTTAGACGTGCAGATGCTCGTTTTTTGGCGAACCAATTTTTAGTAAAGACAAAGTTCGTACAATATCGTAACTCGAGCTACGGCGGACACAACTTTGACATAAGAGGTGCAATCGATTCTGCTGGTGTGAAGAAGGGCGATTGATATTCCCCCAATTAACAACTTGCAAAACAGGGCTCGTTGACTTGGCTGACTGATGTTATTCTTTTAGTACCGTGAATTGCACATGTCATTGTGATCACAAGCATATTTCCTGGCTCTGGGGGCGGGAATGTGGGATCATTTAGAATTTTAAAGAGAAAAATAAAAAGGTTCCAGACAAATGGGAGATATGCTTGTGTTCAGCTTTGGTGACAATGGTGATATTACCATTGAGCCCCCCATCATAGCTCACAAGATTTTAGTGACTACTGATAACGCAATCGAATGTTAACGAATAGAAAATGTTTTCATTTCAACTTCGAACAGTTTGATAAAAAGGCATTTCAGTGTCTAATATCATGCCTGAATGTAGGAGCAACAGTTCCGCTATATGATAATTTACTATATCTCACTGTAGAGATCATATGTTATCTTCAGTTAGAAGAGTCGATAGTTAGTGACTTGACGCAAGGGCCCAACGCGCCGCGTAGCGGCAAAAAAGCGAAGCTGGCGAAACATTTATAACGGGTCACCGTCACTTATTATTGGACTTATAGCGCATTTACGGGGTTGCAACTATTTTGCTTTATAGTGTCACCAGGAAAGAAAAGCATGCGACCTAACGCCGATCTATTTGTATAAAGTGATAATTGGAAGGTATATAGTAGGAAATATCAATAAAATAATCATTCCATGTCGTCTTTTGAGGGCATTTTTGATTGTAAAAAATATATGTGTACGTCACCGTAGTCTCTGCAATGATAATTTTATCAGAGCAGTCTCGCGCAAGTAGAAGTTCTTTACCTACTAGTTCTTCACTTATTAGTCTCAACGTCTGGCGCAAAGCCAGACGTTTTCCATTACGATTTCACTACGATGTTTGACAATAAGGAGCAGTGCGCGAGATATGCTAATGAGCAGACTTCCCTCGCTTGAGTTTCTGAAGAATGTTCCATATCGCGCTAAGCTCATCACTGCTGATTATGACAGGCGTGCAGCGGTAGGTATCTGCTCCCCAACTTCCACCCTAATACGGTACAATAAGTTACCATTTGATGAGAATGGGACAATGCCCTCACTGTGTATGGAGTCATAGGGATAAGAAGACATTATTCATTAGTGTTGGTACAAGTGATTTTGCCCAAAAAGCATGCGCATTCAAAAAACAAAATATGCAAGGTATCACGTACATGTAACATGACCATGACGACGTGCAGAAAGTGCACTGGCCAGTGCATACCCTATGGCTATGTATAGTAAACATGGTAAACATGAACAACATCATTATTCATCGGCAGTTCATTTTACTCCGAGCTTTTCCTGAAACATATTGCCATGATGATTAGGCCTACCATGTACCATGACCAATAACGGCACTAGATCATGTAGATGTCAACAAGTTCACATGAACCGTATAATCTCGCATAATCCCGCATGCGGCATGGCGCATGTGGGGCATGCATCTAAACCAAAGCCCAAAAATCACTTGTTTTGGTCTATTTCACTTGTGTTTCCCCCGTCTCCCAGTCCATAATACATTTACAGTTTACAATCCCCGATCATGGCCCAACAAAAGGTCATCGGTTGACTAAAGCCAAGGAACACAACTGTTCAATGGATTTATAGTTGAATGCGATCAAACTACATCTTTTCAATCGTGGATTGTGTAAATTTAACCCCATGGGCCTAGGGAAGGCCCTATAACAATACTTTCGACACAGTTATTATCTCCGCTGCCTCCACCATGTTACACACAGTGCTCACTGCTGATTCTAAAATGCGCCACCTAGTCAATTGCACTATCGTCATCACCTCATCATACTTCATTGACATTACAGGCACACATTGACATAGACCACTGTTGCAATCAACGACACAGTCGCTATCCAAGTAGCATTATAGAGGTAATTATCATTATCATACCTCATTAGCATGTGAACCAATCGCGTCGCGTCCTTTGCGATCACGGCAAAGCCTCATGGAATAATGTCTTTCAACGTTGAATAATTTTTCATATTCCATGCCTACAACTTCAATTTCTTCATAGTCCATGGCTAGAAGTTCAATACTAATATAATATCCAAGATAAAGTTACAAGAAGTAGTCAATAGGGGTCTCTCACCTCTCACTGTATGTCCACACTATTCACGCTTGTACGAGGAATACATTCAATGCTGAATCTAACAACACCCAGTGCCCTTACTCTGTATATTAGTCACTGGAAGATGGCCCATTTCACTCCTTGCTTCTACTTCACCTATAGTCTCATTGCAAACGCCTCAGTTCTATGATATCACATTCACTTTCAGCTGTCATGCAACGCAACAACTGTGCTATCTGCCATCGCACATCAACGAAGAAGTGCAGCCGCCCACATTCCACCTCACGTCTGTCCGACCAGCTGCAATCCTCGAGGACGCCCCACTGTACCACGATTTCACTACGATGTTTGACAAGAAGGAGCAGTGCGCGAGATAGGCTAATGAGCAGACTTCCCTCGCTTGAGTTTCGGAAGAATGTTCCATATCGCGCTAAGCTGACCACTGCTGACCATGACAGGCGTGCATTGGACTGGTACAGGTTGGAACTGAACATTGAATATGCTGGTGGTGACGCTTTCTGATGAGAAGTTGGTCGTGACTGATGCAGTATCCTTGGACTTGTCCACAGCATCGTTCAATCATTGCTCTCTGAGCTGCCTTGATTCTGTACCCAAATACTAAGACCAAATGCCTGTTGACTGTGCTTTAAGAGAGACTGGCGCCATGCCTAGAGATATGACTGACCCCTATTGGCAAATTTGTATGACTTTATCTTGCCTACCTAGCTGCTGCCTATAGTCTCCCTTTAACTGCGGAACACTTCAAAGTCGATAAAATGCCATGTTCCACCTTTTAATGTGTTCAGACTGCCATTTTCAAAATAATCAAGTCAGGACACTGCCTTCTAGTCTCATAATAAATTTTGCTTTCCTCAATATATAATATCATTTCTTCTTCTTCAATGCTTTCATCATTCCAAACTTCTCCTCCTCTGACTTTTACAGGGGTACAGTCATGGCAATCAAAACCCAAATACTGAGACCAAATGCCTGTTGACTGTGCTTTAAGAGAGACTGGCGCCATGCCTAGTCTCTCTTAAAGCACAGTCAACAGACACCAACCCCCTCAGACTCAGAAACCACAAATGCCCAACCCTTCCTGCTACCCTAATACTTCTGGATACCTATAATTCCAAATGGACAAATGGCACCCTATCTAAAAGTGATGCATACTCTCCTTTGCAACAACTATTGTGACACAGTCGAAAATATTTTCAGAAAGTGCAGGTTGCCTACTTTTTTGTGCAAATGTGTAAGTCCAAGTTACCGCAAATTTAAACAAAATTACAGAAACGCCAAACGGCACCATGAATGGTTTGTCACCAAATGCCAGATTCGGTGCAGGTGCGAAACATGCTCCCAATTTCAATCGGAGAGATTGCGTCAGATGTTTAAAAATGACGAGAATGGGTATTCTAATCCGTATTATGGCCCTTTTGAAAGATCACCATTGCAAAATCTGTCATTTCAATTGTAAAAAGTAGATCATGTTCAAGATATATTTGGCAAAAGAAAATTAAAAACTCAATATTTCCCCAATGTTAGCGGACACTTCCAAGTGATTGTTTTGATGTTAACTGCTCTCTCAAGGTATGCATTTCACTTGAGAATGCACTTTTGATGAGGAGATGACTATTTTTTATTTAATTTTGTTTTTTGTACTAGTACAGGGGTTGTCTTGAAATAGGGTGCCAGGCTACTCAAGAAGACTACAATGTGCTTCAGCTGAGTAATAATCAGCAACCATCTGTGCATGCATTATATTACACTTTCTATTATGTAATGTATAAGACATGTTTTCACGGTTATTCTCGTTCTAAAAATACTGTGATGATTTCTAATAATCCGCGTTTTAAATACGCTTTCACCTTTGAAGCCTTTTTTCAAATTCAGCGGTTATGGTTAGGTAACTGATAAAACCGATTAGGTTTAGAGTGAAATACTGAATAAAGCTGTCAAAAAACACACTATCTAATGTTTAATTTGAAGTATTTTAGAATTGAAATGAATACCTCACTGTTAGTATTTATTGTCTCACTAAAACCGCCCAGGTGAAGCTACATGTTGGCCAACATTTCAGCCTGACCCCTTTACCAGTTTGACCATATTGCTATAAAGCCAGCAATCGCAGATTATAATTCGACCACATTTACATGCAGCATGGCATCGTGAAATGCTTTAAGAAAGAGTCTTTCAATAAAAAGTCAGGCATACACAGACTAGGGAACATGTGGTTGGTTTCAATGTTTCGAACGCACTGACAGAGCTCTCTCAGTTGAGGAGCTCTCTCGGGTCACGCGTTGACCCAAGCCAATTCCGCACAACTTGAAATTGAACAAATTCTTCAATGAGCTGGTCATAGCCATCACAAATGCTCTGTTCTGAATCAAATACTAGCTTTAAATTCGCTGATATCTTTAAAAGCCTTTAGGTATAGTGTCAACGATAACATTGATATGAAAATTCATTGAAGGACTCTGATTAAAGCGACATTCCGACTCCATTTTATCCATCTTTAGAACACCAGAACTCTTTCAAACACCAAAAATCGGACACAAAATTGAAAGGTGACAATGTCCTGCGAGTAATACACCATTTTGGAGGAATTTTGGAGGAGTTCTGGTGTTTCGTAGATTGGCAAAATAGAGTCACTATTATTATAGTTTCCATAAGAAAATAAAAATATGTTATCGGTAAAAGAATTTTATTGTGTAGTTTTTTTTATAGCAGTTTTGTATTTTATATTGTGTAGTTTTTTGATAGCAGTTTTGTATCAATAAAATTTTTATGATTGCTGTACACAAAGCGTTTTCTATCCTCATTCAGTGTTTTCCCCCTTAAATGACACATTATTGTCTTTGATATCCTACATAACGTTGCAGTGTGATGACACTGCAAAAATCGATCAGCGCTTTTCCCGACCCATAATGAGCTTGTCAAGCTCTTACAGTCCCACCTAATAGCAAGATTCGATCATCTGATTAAGTTCCATCGATTAACTGAGAAGACGATTGTCCACATAACACCTGTAGGCCTACGAGGTCATTGTACATACTCTAGACTCACCGTTCTATAAACACCGGTTCATTATCTCCGGGCATGACTGCCCCATGCACAATGCACATTGAACAGGCCAAGGCCCTTTCATACCTGATTGGCTCCAGGGCCTTAGTGCCCGTCATTCTGAACCCTTGCTGTGAAATCCACAAAAAAAGAATGACCGGATATCAGAAATGTTACACAACTTGGTGTCGCCCCCTATTGGCTATCTCGATTGAACAATGTTGAATGGCATCGAACGACAAAGGCATTTTATATCTATGGGGGCTTGTCTTGCATATTCCAAAACGGTGTTAGAAGAGTGAATCTAGAGCATACACAATGTATGGCAGCTGTCTACGTAAAACAAACACCCCAACAATTAACAAGGCATCACAACGATAGAACCCGTCATATCTCCCATAGACTCCAGATCCCTCCTAATTCGTTAACACAAAGGAGACGTTACATCCAACACTACTTATAATCCATTATTTTGGAGAGTCATTACACTCACGGTACTACCGGGACTTTGGTAATCTAGGGCAAAGAAGTTTTATTGAAAATTGCACCAGAAATGGCTGCCTATCAGTTCTTTCAACATTCAGACATGTTGCGGTTTGATTATTATCGTTTACTTTATATGCACAGGCGATAGGAGCGGTTGTTCATTGGTTTTTATAGTCCTCATTCAAGCCTTAGAATCATTTCATTGTTCGTAATTTTCCTCATGCATAGTCAATCACGTCCTGTAGGCTTACCTCTGCAGTTTTTTAGGGAAATAGAAAGAGTGACAGAATATTATTCCATCAACTTAATAATTTGCTTAACTGCGCAAGTGCGAATATACAATTATGCATGATTGATATCTCTTACAAATAACATGCTTTGAATAGGTATCATGGGAACAGATCAAAAGAATGTGTACATGTGATTGCCAATTTCATCGACAGGACACTGGAGTACTACGTGAAATATTAACTACTGCAAAACCAACCAACACAACTAGAGCGCATACAATCATATAATTATGAATTTATTGAAGCAATACATTTCATTTCAACTTCATGGTTCGCAATTCAATTCAATGCAAGAGGCATTTATACAGTGATTAGTATAAATATTACATCAACTCTAAGATCAAATGAAAGCAACCAATGTACAACATTTTTTCATCAAATGCAAAACATTACATTGTCGAATATTAATGAAATAAGAACAAGATGCCCAAGGGCCTGGCACTCAGCTGAAATAACGGAAATATAACTGTTACTGTAGGCCAACACATACAAATATCATTCTTTTGACCACTAAGCAACGGTTGAATTCATTTGTTCTCACAATAAACTTAGATTACTTAATAGCATAACTCCATATATCTTTGAATGAAATGGCCAGGGCCATTGTGCTCACCTCATGTGGAGGAAAGATGGATAAAGAGCATGGTATTGTGTCATGTAGTGATAGGTTTGATGTAGGTCCAAGCAATTACAATTTCCCCAAAATGGCCAATTTACAGTACATTCGACCTCTGTGACCTTGAAAAGTAGGTCAAATCAAAGAAGACCCGGGTGACACATTGAATGGTTGTTAGAATTAGATGTACCTATGATATAAAATTGGTGCCAATCGGGCAAGTCATTACTAGGAATAATGGCATTTTGAAGAATTTAGGATTTGGCCCCCTCCCTGGAGGCCAAACAGCAAATCAGATCGGACCAAACATCGGTACCTGAGATCACCTGACCAAGGGGTACATGTGTACTTAATTTGTGATCAATAGTCATTGCAGTTAAGAAACGTGCCATAATTACGGCCTGACGGCGAATTTACGCCATTTGACCTCTGTGACCTTGACAAGAAGGTCAAATTAAAAACCTGTGTGACATATACTGTATGGTGGTTAGATGTACCCATGATATCAAATTGGTGGCAATCGGGCAAGAAGTTAAGGAATAATCACATTTTTAAGGTTTTTGGATTTTGCCCCCTGGTGGTCAAGTGGTGAATCATATTGGACCAAACTTCAGTCCCTGAGATCACCTGACTAAGGGGTAAATGTGTACCAAATTTGGTATCAATAGTCATTGCAGTTTAGAAACGTGCCATCGTTACATCCTAACGGCCAATTTACACCATTTGACCTCTGTGACCTTGAAAAGGAGGTCAAATCAAAAACCCGGAGGATATATGATGCACCTTTGCTAGAAGTACCTACCATATTTTTTTCAAAATTTCCCGACTACTATTAAGGGAGATATTGCATATTTTCACTTTTAACGTTTGGCCCCCTGGTGGCCAAACCATGAAACGAATCGGACCGAAACTTAGTCTCCAAGGTGTCATTACATAAGGGTACATGTGTCCCAAGTTTCAACTCAATAGCTCCAACAGTTACGAAACGTGCCCTGCTAACGGACGACGGACGACGACGACGACGACGACGACGACGACGACGACGACGACGACGACGACGACGACGACGACGACGACGACGGACGACGGACGCCACGGTATGGGATAAGCTCACCTCTGCTAAGAGGTGAGCTAAAAATGACGTCAGGTCATTTGACCTTCCCAAAGAAAATTAAACATAGCTGACAATTTGAATTTATACTTCATCACAAGAATTTATCAGTCAATTCATACAAGTTCATCAAGCATGCAATCCAAGACGTTATGAAATTGATTATTGAAATTGATTATTGAAAGAGGAAAAGAAGAAATGCGATTCGAGGTAAAAGAGGTACAATTGTACCATTAAAAACACACCCACACATTTCCTGGAATCTGAGAATTGAAATTCGCCTGTTTCCAAACCCCCCAAAAATACGCCTTTGCCTTAAAATGTGCATTTGCCCTAAAATGTGCGCAATCTGGGCACACAAAGGTATTCAAAGGTATTACAAGGGGGCCGGAGTTTCTGGAGGTGATGACATCCAGTGCAGCTGTGCTTGTTGGTGCCTGTAATGGTACTGCATATTTCCTACATGACGTGACAGTATATTCTGATTCATCTGAGTGAGATCAATTTGATATCAACATTTAAAAACAAAGGTATAAAAGAAAATAACCAAATGACCGTTTAAAATTCTTAAAAGCTTGAGATACAGCATACTTAGTCAAGAATACCCTTACCACCAATCTACCCTGCACGATTTTTTACAAAATAAACTGGCGAGGCAGCATTGCGCTCGCCGTTTCAAACATAAACAAGCCATTGTTACATGTACTTTCTGGACAAATTTCATCATTTGGCCTTCCTGACCCTAAAATATAGGTCAAATAAAACACCCAGGTACCATGCATCCAAATAAGGCAGGGTTTATATAGGATTACATATCACTTTTCACTTTTTTTTCACAAATGACTCGGACATGATGGGTGCTTCTGAAGGGTATTATGTCACGTATCCTTACTAGATGTACATATGACAAATATTTGGAAATGGTCCAGCTTTAGTTCAGGAGAAATAGCACTTCTGTGTTTCGGGTTTTGGCCCCCTGGTGGCCAATCCATGGATCAAATCACATCCAAATTTAGTCCGAGGTCATTTGACCTAGGGTACATATGTACACGATTTCAAGTCTGTAACACCAGCGGTGACGAAACGTGCTACTATTGCCTAGTGGCGATGCCGATAACGAACTTGACCTCCGCGACCATGAATAGCTCAATTATAGAAATGAAACATGCCACCTATCAAATATTCAGCACACTTTGACCTCTGTGACTTTGAAAAGTAAGTTTATACAACAAAAATGGCCAGGGCCATTGTGCTCACCTCATGTGGAGGAAAGATGGATAAAGAGCATGGTATTGTGTCATGTAGTGTTAGGTTTGATGTAGGTCCAAGCAATTACAATTTCCCCAAAATGGAAAATTTACAGTACATTCGACCTCTGTGACCTTGAAAAGTAGGTCAAATCAAAGAAGACCCGGGTGACACATTGAATGGTTGTTAGAATTAGATGTACCTATGATATAAAATTGGTGCCAATCGGGCAAGTCATTACTAGGAATAATGGCATTTTGAAGAATTTAGGATTTGGCCCCCTCCCTGGAGGCCAAACGGCAAATCAGATCGCACCAAACTTCAGTACCTGAGATCACCTGACCAAGGGGTACATGTGTACTTAATTTGTGATCAATAGTCATTGCAGTTAAGAAACGTGCCATAATTACGGCCTGACGGCCAATTTACGCCATTTGACCTCTGTGACCTTGACAAGAAGGTCAAATTAAAAACCTGTGTGACATATACTGTATGGTGGTTAGATGTACCCATGATATCAAATTGGTGGCAATCGGGCAAGAAGTTAAGGAATAATTACATTTTTAAGGTTTTTGGATTTTGCCCCCTGGTGGTCAAGTGGTGAATCATATTGGTCCAAACTTCGGTCCCTGAGATCACCTGACTAAGGGGTAAATGTGTACCAAATTTGGTATCAATAGTCATTGCAGTTTAGAAACGTGCCATCGTTACATCCTAACGGCCAATTTACACCATTTGACCTCTGTGACCTTGAAAAGGAGGTCAAATCAAAAACCCGGAGGATATATGATGCACCTTTGCTAGAAGTACCTACCATATTTTTTTCAAAATTTCCCAACTACTATTAAGGGAGATATTGCATATTTTCACTTTTAACGTTTGGCCCCCTGGTGGCCAAACCATGAAACGAATCAGACCGAAACTTGGTCTCCAAGGTGTCATTACATAAGGGTACATGTGTACCAAGTTTCAACTCAATAGCTCTAACAGTTACGAAACGTGCCCTGCTAACGGACGACGGACGACGACGACGACGACGACGACGACGACGACGACGGACGACGGACGCCACGGTATGGGATAAGCTCACCTCTGCTAAGAGGTGAGCTAAAAACCTGTATGATATGTGATGTGTTCTCACTAGGAGACCCTACCATCAAAATTTTATCGAAATTGAGTCGCTCAGAGGAGAGATATCACACTTTTTAGGTTTCCACTTCTGGGCCCCTGGTGGCCAAGTCGAGAATCAGATTGGACCGAAATTCATTGTCAGAGGTCACCTGACCTGGGGGGTCCTGTGTACAAAGTTTCAATTTCATAGCTCTAGTGGTTAATAAACATTTTTAAAACAGGATACAGACGAAGACGACAACGATGGACACAACGGTGTTGTATAAACTCCCCTACGGTGAGCCAAAAATGGGTACCATCCATGCCGATAAAAGGGCAAAAATCCTCCTACAGGCAGCAAACTTTCATCTGAAATAAATGAATCTGAACCATTTGAACATTAACAAGACCATTCAGTCCCTTGCCAAGTCATGACATTGTTGCAGCAACATTACAACTTCAAAACAGATAGTCACATGAAATTTGTTACACACCGTCGCCAATGGTGTGGTGCCATTTAATACGTGGCAAAGGACTGTTCAAACAGTCACGTTAGTGGCTGGTATACCAAAGAAGAATGAACGGTAGAGGTCACCCAAATTCTATGAGATCAGTATTAATGTCCAATATCAGACATTGATTCCCTCTCTAGTTTTTGATGGATATGGAGAAAAAAAACTAGAAAATCAAGTTTTTTTCCACCACTTCCAAAACTAATGGATAAAAAAAGAAACAGAAACTACCTGCCTCTAAATCAAAGTTGCTGGTAAAAAGAAATAAGAAAGAACAGAGGATAAATATTTTTTTAAATCATATAACTGCATGCTGTACAAGCCATTATATCACTGTGGTCAATTTTCCCTAGCGATGCAAAGAAGGGTCTTACGGGGATTAAGAAAAAGATGCTACAGTATCATATCTGTTTAAAGATTGACAGTAATGAAGCTCACAAAAGCAGGACAGAAAAGGAGGTTATACAAAATACAGGTATTTAAATGAAATGGCCAGGGCCATTGTGCTCACCTCTTGTGAAGGGAAGATGGATGAAGCATTAGCATGGTTTTAAATGTAAGAAAGAAATGAAGTAATGTTTTACAATGAAATTACATGAGAGATAAAATAATGCGTGAGTTGAATTTATCCCACTTAGCAGCATTTCAAGGCACTCTTAGGGGAGAGTCCACTATTAACATTTGGGGCCCTGCTGGCCAAACTGAGAATCAGAAAAAGACTGCAGTTTAGTCTAAGAGTATAGGGGTACATTCGTACCAAGTTAGGGATCTGTAGCTAAAGCAGTGACAAAACGTGCCGTCATTGTAAAATGGCGGTGCCATAGGAAAACTTTGACCTCTGTGACCTTGAGAAGTAGGACAAATCAAAAACCCACATTCATGAAATTTAGCCTTGCTAGGAGTACCTACCATAAAAATGTTATGAAAATCAGACCACTATTAAACGAGCAATCAAACATTTTAACTTTGGACATTAAATTTGGCCCCCGGGTGGCCAAACTAAGAATTTTTCAAGATGCCCGCCTGGCACCCATATTGGCTATCACATTTGATAAAAAATCAAGGATTTAGTAGAGAGTACATAGATATACATCCAGATCAAATTTGGCTGCAACTGTATTTATTTATTGTTGTACTGTGTTTATTTTTCAAGATGGCTGCCTGGCGGCCATATTTGATGTCCGAACGGCCGAAATTTTTAGGGTGGAATAGAGAATCCCCAGATACATGTTCACACTGGTTTAAAACCTTCTAGCTAAAATAGATAGGAAACATGCTACTGTTCAGTGAATCAGCAAACTTTGACCTCTGTGACCTCGAAAAGGAGGTCAAATCAAAAACCCGGAGGATATATGATGCACCTTTGCTAGAAGTACCTACCACATTTTTTTCAAAATTTCCCGACTACTATTAAGGGAGATATTGCATATTTTCACTTTTAACGTTTGGCCCCCTGGTGGCGAATCGGACTGAAACTTGGTCTCCAAGGTGTCATTACATAAGGGTACATGTGTACCAAGTTTCAACTCAATAGCTCTAACAGTTACGAAACGTGCCCTGCTAACGGACGACGGACGACGACGGACGACGACGACGACGACGAACGACGGACGCCACAGTATGGGATAAGCTCACCTCTGCTAAGAGGTGAGCTAAATGAAATGGCCAGGGCCATTGTGCTCACCTCATGTGGAGGAAAGATGGATAAAGAGCATGGTATTGTGTCATGTAGTGTTAGGTTTGATGTAGGTCCAAGCAATTACAATTTCCCCAAAATGGCCAATTTACATAACATTCGACCTCTGTGACCTTGAAAAGTAGGTCAAATCAAAGAAGACCCGGGTGACACATTGAATGGTTGTTAGAATTAGATGTACCTATGATATAAAATTGGTGCCAATCGGGCAAGTCATTACTAGGAATAATGGCATTTTGAAGAATTTAGGATTTGGCCCCCTCCCAGGAGGCCAAACGGCAAATCAGATCGCACCAAACTTCGGTACCTTAGATCACCTGACCAAGGGGTACATGTGTACTTAATTTGTGATCAATAGTCATTGCAGTTAAGAAACGTGCCATAGTTACGGCCTGACGGCGAATTTACGCCATTTGACCTCTGTGACCTTGACAAGAAGGTCAAATTAAAAACCTGGGTGACATATACTGTATGGTGGTTAGATGTACCCATGATATAAAATTGGTGGCAATCGGGCAAGAAGTTAAGGAATAATCACATTTTTAAGGTTTTTAGATTTTGCCCCCTGGTGGTCAAGTGGTGAATCATATTGGACCAAACTTCGGTCCCTGAGATCACCTGACTAAGGGGTAAATGTGTACCAAATTTGGTATCAATAGTCATTGCAGTTTAGAAACGTGCCATCGTTACATCCTAACGGCCAATTTACACCATTTGACCTCTGTGACCTTGAAAAGGAGGTCAAATCAAAAACCCGGAGGATATATGATGCACCTTTGCTAGAAGTACCTACCATATTTTTTTCAAAATTTCCCGACTACTATTAAGGGAGATATTGCCTATTTTCACTTTTAACGTTTGGCCCCCTGGTGGCCAAACCATGAAACGAATCGGACCGAAACTTGGTCTCCAAGGTGTCATTACATAAGGGTACATGTGTACCAAGTTTCAACTCAATAGCTCTAACAGTTACGAAACGTGCCCTGCTAACGGACGACGGACGACGACGACGACGACGACGGACGACGGACGCCACGGTATGGGATAAGCTCACCTCTGCTAAGAGGTGAGCTAAAAACTAGTGAAGTGGTGGGGGGGGGGGATAAAATAGAGTTAAATTTGAAAGAGTTCACCCTTATTTACTAACTAACGTTCACCTTGATAGAGTTTGGACACATGGCTTGCAATGCATACATACTTCCCTGTACATATGTTGCAGTGCATTGCATTTGTTCATGTACAATCTCGGTCAGAAGTTATTAACCACCTGATATTTGTAAATTACTCCGTTATTCCCCAATATTTTTTCACCAATTTCTGATGCATGGTAGTTAGGTCATTTGTCCATCATTTGGCAAAATGATTTTTCTGATCAATGGGCGGACTTCGGTTTTGTCGTTGTTCAAAGATTACCGGTCCAATTGAGATTTTCTTAAACTCTGCAATTCCTGAAAATTTTCACCTGTAAAATCTTCTTGTTACTGCATAGATGGATATTACCATCAAAAATTTTCAAAATATTTGATTTTTTAACGTGAAAATGGCAACTTTGTTGGGATTTTGGCACTCTGTTTCTGTGTTCAGTGAACAGCACTCCGAGATGACCCCTCAAGCTTCACCACTTCCCTATTAACAAAGGTCCAATGAGGCCTTTTATGGGTTATTTTGCATTCATTGATCATCTTGAATAGAAGCTGATCAGATTATGGTCTTATTGAATAACAACTGCTATTGTCAAAGGAAAATGGAGAGAAATTATTTTGTAACTTGGCATTTATTTTCAGTGTAATTCATGGCCTAAACTTGGGAAATCTACACGGGCTTTTTTAAAGATGTTTATAGTCTGGTTCAACCTAGAGGTGGACCATTGGAAATGTAGTTTGTGGTTAGAGTGTGGCAATAATGACATAATTAAGGTTACATGTTATGGCATAATGAATCGGATGACCTTGCTCAATAATAAACATTGGCCCATGGACTATTCTCAGCCAGAAGTTCATTTCATAAGGGCAACACGCAAATAAAATCTTGTGGTCAAAATTGACTGTTCCACACTGGCATTCCAATGGTTCACCTCTAGATTGAACCAGACTATAGTCGGTTTTTTTACTGTGCTTAGTCTCTACCCCACCTTTACTATCACCATACAACAACAGTTTATTCAAAACCTAGTCCAGTCACCCCTAGATTCTATAACAGCCCTCATTCTATCAGGAAGTGACACAACCAATCCCTCCCAATACTCGTGGTCCTCACGAAGACGATTCCAACTTTCCTCGACAGCAAGCCACAGTTCATCCTGATTAGTAACATTTGTAAAGTCCACATCTCTCTGAACCTTTGACCAAACATTTTCAATTGGCGACATGTCAGCCCCTTTAGAAGGCCAGTCCAAAACTTCAATTTCCCGGTCACGAAGCCACTGTCCAACACGCCTAGCTGTGTGTATTGGACTTTTATCCTGTTGATAAATAAGTCTGTCAGGAAAAGCATGATGAATGTTGTCCATCTGATCTGCAAGAACTTGCAGATACTGATTCTGGTTAAACCTCCCATTTATACGCACTATCTGTCCGTCTCCACGTGAATTCATCCATGCCCAGACAGGCACGCTGAATCTACCACTTCTTTGAACAATTTTGATGTATTCTGAATGAAAGCGTTGGCCTTTTGGCCTGCGAACGAAAACTTGACCATTATCTCCAACGACAAAAGTCTTCTCATCAGTGAATGCAACTTGACGCCAATGTTCAATAGTCCAGTCTTGATGAGCCACTGCAAAGTTGTATCTGCTCAACTTGTGGGCATCAGTTAGTTTGTCCTTCTGTGCTGCAATGCAACCGTTTAGTCCTGCCACTCTGAGGCGCCGCTTAACAATTGAAAGGCTGGCCTTCAAACCCACATCATTTCTTAAGGATTTCACATTTTTGAACGGATGCATCCTCGATTGCCTAACAAGCTGTCTATCCTCTCGTTCAGTGGTGCATTTTGGGGCACCTGGTCTTTCTCGGCGATGAAGATTTCCTTCATTGTGGAAGCGGGTCCACCAAAATTGCACTGTTGCATGAGAACAACCAATTTCCCTTGCCACATTTCGATTACTCCTCCCTGCAGCTTTCAATGACATCAACTGACCTTTCTGATACTCAGAAAGTTCTCTTGAGCCATGTGTCCTCGGCATATCAAAACATGTGTTGACAGCAGACTGAACAGATCAAAACTTGGGTGCTTTCCAGGTTCATCCTGGCTATTCAGGAGATACTGAGAGTATTTTCAATGGCCAAGGCCTAATATAATAGGCGATCTTACAACCCCATGCCATGTTCTTCCTAAAGGATGAATGCAGGTCAGTTTCAACCATTCAATCAGGATGTCAATTATGAAACTGATGAAGTCTAGGAAAACCACTAAACCAAACTATAGAAAGGGGGTCATCTCGGAGTGCTGTTCACTGGACACAGAAACAGAGTGCCAAAATCCCAACAAAGTTGACATTTTCACGTTAAAAAATTAAAATATTTTGAAAATGTTTGATGGTAATATCCATCTATGCAGTAACAAGAAGATTTTACAGGTGAAAATTTTCAGGAATTGCAGAGTTTAAGAAAATCTCAATTGGACCGGTAATCTTTGAACAACGACAAAACCGAAGTCCGCCCATTGATCAGAAAAATCATTTTGCCAAATGATGGACAAATGACCTAACTACCATGCATCAGAAATTGGTGAAAAAATATTGGGGAATAACGGAGTAATTTACAAATATCAGGTGGTTAATAACTTCTGACCGAGATTGTACCTGTACCGGGTGTGTAATGTATGGTAAATAATGTAGGCCAAGTTAATGCAGCTCCTCGCGGTTTTGCATATCAGTGTAACGGAAGTCGTTATGGGCCTTGCATGGTTAATGGTTATGTCATAATTTTGACCTGGTTTGCTTGGGCCTATAATTTGGTAATCTCCTGAGGTATTTTCAAGTGATGATCGTTGGTCTCCTTTGTGTTCTGGGCTAATGATTTTAGCTTCTTTTGTGTGGCTTACTTTGTAATAGGGTTGGTGAATTCTGGCTGTTACGGCAGGCATTGGTTCGTTGAGATGAGGTAATCTTTCTGTATAAAACTGGGCCCTAGCTTTGATCAGTGTCCATACCTAGCGCGCTTGCTACCAGACGGGTAGACCTTTTCTTTCTGTGATTTTGCTTGGTTCCTATGGCTGAGTAGAGCCTACATTTTTGTCTCATCTCTCTGAACCGCTGCATGGTGTGACACGCCCAATCTTCACCATGTATGTCATGTACATGGGAACGTTTGCTGACTTTTGGCTTTTCTTGTGAGTATAAACCCTCAAATTCCGAGTTCCGTATTTCTGCCATGTGACCTATAATTTTACCCCCTTCGTGTGCCTCTAGGGCTGGGTTTGTCAATATCCTGTTATGGCCAGACTGACCGGGTTTTCCTGAGGTTTCTTTTAGTTTGTTTGAGTTGGAACTTTGTGTGAAGAAGCTGGGCAAAGTTGCCCACAATTCCTGTCCGACATGTCATGATCATGTCACTTGTTTTATACTGGATTTTGATAGTGTTTAATCTTGTTCTGACTTCCCTGCTTGGCATAGGTTTTGAGTTACATAATCAGAAAGTGATTCCAGGTGATACAAGTTCTGGGGAATCTTAGTTCGGAGGTTCCATGTCTTGGTTGGTGAACTGTTTTGGGCCACCCTGTATAGATTTACATTGGCTTTGGTTCATCTGACTGGTACTTTGATTAATAGGTGATTTCTCCTCCAATTAGATGTCGTTTTGACAGGGGAATTTAGGCTTCTGGGTTGTTGGTAGAACAAGTGTGGTGAGAAGGAATTTGGGTAACCTGGGGTCATATCTGGTTGGCCATGCAGTTTATTGGGTTGGATGAATGTGAAGTGAAATCTGGAATCTAGTTTGTTCATAATAAACATATTTTGGGTATATTCTAGCGCTTATAATTTATCGGTCAATGCACACCCCCACAAACTCTGGTTCTCGTCAACGCTGGTGAAGGTTCATTCATTTTGCCAGGGGTTGACGGGAACTCATTAACGACAATTCCATTGACAAGGACGGTCGTTACAATTGGCACCCGCGTGGTTTTCATTGGCCGGTAATACTTACTAATTGCTATCTATATTTCACTTTTTCTGCTTCCTGTGAGTTGTCACTGGGTCGTGACACTTGTTGGAGGGGGGAGGTAGCCTGTTTTTGGCTGACGTGTGTTTTTTTTTTGTCAAGGTAATATTGCTGGTTTAAATGTATCATGGGAAACTTTTTGGAATTTCTGGTCAGTCTGGTGTGTCATGCTATGCGGTGGAGATGAGTGGATGAGACAATGTTATTCATTTGAAGTTTAGATTTAGTTTATTGCACGCTAGGTGTGGATCATCAGGAAAGCTCGGTGAGTGGCCAATTTTTTATTTTTATTTTGATATTTGTGTTAGCTTGAACATGGACCCATCTGGACGGGTAGACGAATTCCTGTCGCAGATTGGCACAGCCCTGCAGGGGATGCAGGAAGAGATGACGAATGTGATGGTTGGGCCACCACCGCCCGCAACTCCGGGTTCTTCTGGTCGGATGCGTTATTCGACTCCTTATGGGGCAACAGCTGAGTCCGATGACGAGCTGTTCCATAAGAAACCGGTGGTGTTACCGGATTGGTATAATAACGATGGTAAGACAGATTTCGAAGATTGGGTGGAAAGAGTGCGAATTGTGCAGAGGGTGAACCATTGGTCAGAGGAGCAGCTAATGAGTTTTGTGCCCTTGCGACTTAAGGACGATGCTTTTCGTGTTTACAAAGACATGCATGATTTTGAGAAATGTAATTTCGATACCTTTTGTGAAACTTTCAGGCTGCGGGGTTGCCCTGCTGATGTGAAGGTATTCAAGGCCAGACTGGCGGCGCGGCGTAAGCTTGAAACAGAGACTTACGTCCAATTGGCCGCAGACATCCGTCGTCTGGTCTTGAAGGCCTTTCCATCGGCAGGAGTGGCGATACGGGAAGAGATGGCGGTGGACTACTTTACTCAGGCACTAACCGATAGGGAAGTTCGGCTCCAGGTCAGGCGGGCCGACTGCGACACCTTGGACGATGCTTTGTCTAGGGCGCTGGCTGAGGAAAGTTTCCAAAGGGCCGAGAAACCTGGAGAGGCTAGGAAGGGTCCCCAGAAGGTGAACATGACGAGGCCGGGTGTCGCAGACGGACCGTCGGGACCTGGTATGCAGAAGCAGATAGACGCGCTTTCGAAAAAGCTAAATGATGCGCTGGTTGCTCTCGGTCAGATTAGTACAGCCCCTGGTAGGAGGGCTCGGCATTGTACGTATTGTGGTCGTGATGGTCATGAGATGGGTTTCTGTTTTAAAAGGAGACGTGACCAAGAACTTGAAGCTCAGCAACAGCAGGGACTGCCCACCCAAGGTAACACAAATCCTCAGTCAGGACCTTCTCAGGGGCCTCTGGGCCCTGGTTTTCATCCTGGTCCTAATCCTGGACCTAATCCTGGACCTGGTACGGGAAATCCACATTTTTAGATGGGGCTGGCTCTTCTGAACTGAACCCTGAGAGGGGTCAGCCTGAGGCTTTTGATTATGTGCGGGGGCAATCTGCACATGTTAGAATTTTGATGCATGGGGTAGAGTTCATGGCTTTGCTGGATACAGGTTCAACTTGTACAATTATTTCAGAAGATTTACATCAGAAAATGAATGTGTCTGGTGGGGCGCCTTTGATGCCATATGATATGGAAATTTTGAATGCATCTGGGGGTACCTTGCCAGTCTTAGGAGAAATTAATGCTAAGTTGGAGTTTCCAGATTTGCCAAGTCCTCGTCCTGGTAGACAGCATACTTTTGTAGGGCCAGTGGTAGTTGCCGCTGTGCCTGGGTTGTGTGTCTTGGGGATGGATTTTCTTTCACCAATGAAAGCTTCCCTGGATTTAGGACATAGATTGTTGCGATTGTTTTGTGGGTGTGTGCCCATTCATTATAACCAACCTGACTTGGCATTTTCTTGTTACAGGGTTTTTGTCGGGGAGACTACCACCATACCACCATCGTCGGAAGTTGTGTTGACTGGGAGAATTAGAAGAAGGGGCGCGCTGCGGTTGCAGGAGGGAATGATGGAAGGTGTGCATCATGGTTTTTCGTTGTCCGGAAACAGACCATTGGTGGCCAGGTCGGTGGTCTCCGTCGACAAGAACGCTGTACCAGTACGACTGATGAATGTTCACAAGGAACCATACATTTTGCAAAAAGGTCAGTGTATTGCTATATTACAACCTTTTGAGTCGCAGCAGGAGACTGATCTCAAGGTTGGTGAAACTGAAGATAAGTTGTCAGAACCTTTGCAGAAGTTGTATGAAGAGAGTCTTGGTGAACTTGATGAGGCACAGGCCGCTGATTTGTACAAGCTGTTGCTGAAGAATGAACATGTGTTTTCTAAGGGTGACATGGACTTGGGTCGTACAGATGTAGTCAGACATAGTATAGATACTGGGGATTCTCCTCCTTTGCGAGAACCAGTGCGCCGGTTACCTATTCATAAGTATGCTGAGGCTGAGAAATGTGTACAGGATATGTTGAAGCAGGGGGTGATTGAGCCTTCAAGCTCTCCTTGGAGAAGTGGGGTAGTATTGGTGAAGAAAAAAGATGGCAGCACTAGGTTTTGTATTAATTACAAGAAACTGAATTCGGTCACCAAGTTTGACAGTTACCCTTTGCCCAATATTACTGATAACTTAGACGCTTTGAGAGGGGCCAAGTGGTTTTCAACTCTAGATTTAGCTTCCGCTTATTGGCAATGTGAAATGGATCCTGATTCGGCTGCTAAGACTGCCTTCTCAGTGGGACGCCATGGGCTATATCAGTTTACTAGGATGCCATTTGGACTTTGTGGGGCCCCAAGTACTTTTGAGCGTTTAATGGAGTTGGTTTTGGCTGGGTTGCAGTGGGAGATTGCCATAATTTATTTGGATGATGTGGTCATTTTTTCGTCCACATATTCTCAGCATCTTGCAGATATCCAGAAGGTGTTTGACCGTTTGGGAGCTGCCGGGTTGAAACTGAAGTGTAAGAAGTGTTTGCTGTGTAGACGTGAAGTGGAGTACCTTGGTCATGTGGTTGGTAGGGATGGAGTAAAGACATCTTGGTCCAAGATACAGAAGGTAAAAGAATGGCCGAGGCCTAAAACTGTCACCCAGCTGAAGAGTTTCTTGGGCCTTTGTGCGTATTATCGTCGTTTTGTGCTACGGTTTGGGGAGATTGCTACCCCGTTATATAATTTGACAAAGAAACAGGTGGATTGGGTATGGACAGCTGAGTGTGAACGTGCATTTGAATTGTTGAAGGAAAAGTTGTGTACCGCTCCGGTGTTAGCCTATCCTGATCCAAGGAAAGAGTTTATTTTGGATACGGATGCTAGTGGTCATAGTATCTCTGGAATCTTAGGACAGGTGAATGAGTCTGGGGGTGAACAAGTTGTGGCTTATGGCAGCCGGGTTTTGTCGAAAGCTGAGAGAAACTACTCTGTCACACGCCGTGAACTGCTGGCGGTAGTTTATTTCATCAAGCAATTCCGACATTACCTGGTGGGGAAGGAGTTCGTACTGAGAACAGATCATGGTTCCTTACGCTGGCTGTTTAATTTTAAAGACCCAGAAGGTCAGGTTGCTCGCTGGTTGGAGTATTTGGCTTCATTCCGGTTTAAGATTATGCATAGGCCAGGTGAGAAGCATGTAAATGCGGACAGTTTAAGTAGATATCCCCTGGAGGAGGGTGAAGAGCATGAACATTCCATTAGTGAACCAATAAGTGACATTCAAGAATCAATTATAGAGGATCTGAGTACCCAGGTGGAAGCTGAGGAATGCACTCGTACATGTAGTTTAGCTAGCCCTGAGTCTGAGTTTTGTCGTGTTTTGAGAATAGATGTTGATGCTCCTGCAGGTATAGTGGAGGCGCAGAAAGCTGATGGTGACCTAAAGACTGTTCGGAAGTGGTTGGAAGCTGGAGAACGTCCGCCGAAATCGAAGTTGCTCCAGTTCTCATTCGCCCTTCGTCGTTGGTGGTCGGTGTTTGGTCAGTTAGAACTGAAGAATGATTTGGTTTACTACAGATGGGAGTCAATGAGAGAGAACAGTAGTGAACTTCGTGTAGTGGTTCCTGATAGTATGAAATTAGAAATTTTCCGATTGGGACACTCTGATAACACAGCTGGTCATTTTGGGGTGCATAAAACCCTAAGGCGTATACGTCAGACTTTCTATTTTACAGGCTTGGATGCGTTTGTGAAGGAGCAGATCAAGAAGTGCAGGACATGTGAGCGGCGTCGTAGTCCGATACCTCATAGGCGAGCACCTCTTCAGGACATGTTGGTTTGCAGACCGCTTGATAGGATTGGAATGGACATCGTTGGACCGTTTCCGGCTGGTAAAGATTACAATCGCGTGATTTTGGTCGTCCAGGACTATCTGACAAAGTGGGTAGAATTGTATCCTTTACCTTGTCAGGAGGCTGCTGTGGTAGCCAGAGTTTTAGTTGACAATTTCATCACTAGGTTCGGAATCCCATGGAGCTGGCATTCTGATAAAGGGCCTAATTTTGAGTCGAATCTTATGTCTGAGCTTGCTAAGATTTTAGGAATCTTGAAAACCCGAACTACGAGTTACCACCCACAAGGTGATGGTTTGGCAGAACGATATATGAGAACACTTTGCACGGCTTTGTCGAAGTTTGTTGATGATCATCAGAGAGACTGGGTGGAATACTTGCCAATGATTCAATATGCTTACAATTCTAGCGTCCAGGAGTCCACTGGTTTCACGCCTGCACGGTTGATGTTGGGACGAGAGATGGTGACGCCGTTGTCGTTCGTTGCTGGTAGACCACCTGGTGAGCCGTGTGATGACGTTGGTACTTACGCAGAGGATGTTGAGCAGAGAATGAGGTCGGCTTTTGACATGGTTGAGGAGAGTTTGGGTGCCGCACACAAGAGACAGAAAGTGGTGTACGATTCGAGGAAGCATGGGAAAAAGTTCGAGTTAGGAGATCGTGTTTGGTTGCATTCGCCGGCGGTCAAGCGTGGATTGAGTCGGAAGTTGCATAAGCCGTGGACTGGACCATTCGTGATAGTGAAAGTGCTATCAGACGTGAATTTTAAGATTCAGCTGGAGGGCGGACGCAAATCGTACGTAGTGCATTTCAATAGGCTAAAACCGTGTTACTCAGATCAAGTGGCGCCTGAGCAGTTGTCTCAGTCAAATACTGAGCAAGCGGCTGCTGCTGTTGAACCGCGTGATGTGACTGTGACTGTTCCAGAATCTGGGAGAGATGTACCAGGAGAAGTGGAGTGGCAGGATGATGCGATAGACTTTGACCCGGAGGATGTGGAAGTGGAAACCGAGCCTGTGGTTGTTGTGCCTGCGGTCTCGCCAATCCGTACTAGGAGGGGTCGGAAAATAGAACTGCCATTTCGATTTCGAAATGATTTTGTAATGAGATGCAGAAATTTCAGCCTTTCCAGGGTCAACCTTGAAGGGACGTGATGGAATCATAGTAATTTAGATAATTTCTGTCATTTTCCAGGTTTAGGAGATGAGATGGGAAACTGAAGAGCATATAGTAATTTTTCTGCTTGTTTTCCAGATGTGTCGTGATGTTTGGTGACTTTGTATTTGAACATGTTTTGATATTTTGTGCATTTTTGATGTCATGAGGGCATGACATTTTTAGAGGGAGGGGGGTAGTTGTAACGGAAGTCGTTATGGGCCTTGCATGGTTAATGGTTATGTCATAATTTTGACCTGGTTTGCTTGGGCCTATAATTTGGTAATCTCCTGAGGTATTTTCAAGTGATGATCGTTGGTCTCCTTTGTGTTCTGGGCTAATGATTTTAGCTTCTTTTGTGTGGCTTACTTTGTAATAGGGTTGGTGAATTCTGGCTGTTACGGCAGGCATTGGTTCGTTGAGATGAGGTAATCTTTCTGTATAAAACTGGGCCCTAGCTTTGATCAGTGTCCATACCTAGCGCGCTTGCTACCAGACGGGTAGACCTTTTCTTTCTGTGATTTTGCTTGGTTCCTATGGCTGAGTAGAGCCTACATTTTTGTCTCATCTCTCTGAACCGCTGCATGGTGTGACACGCCCAATCTTCACCATGTATGTCATGTACATGGGAACGTTTGCTGACTTTTGGCTTTTCTTGTGAGTATAAACCCTCAAATTCCGAGTTCCGTATTTCTGCCATGTGACCTATAATTTTACCCCCTTCGTGTGCCTCTAGGGCTGGGTTTGTCAATATCCTGTTATGGCCAGACTGACCGGGTTTTCCTGAGGTTTCTTTTAGTTTGTTTGAGTTGGAACTTTGTGTGAAGAAGCTGGGCAAAGTTGCCCACAATTCCTGTCCGACATGTCATGATCATGTCACTTGTTTTATACTGGATTTTGATAGTGTTTAATCTTGTTCTGACTTCCCTGCTTGGCATAGGTTTTGAGTTACATAATCAGAAAGTGATTCCAGGTGATACAAGTTCTGGGGAATCTT
Source organism: Lineus longissimus (assembly GCF_910592395.1). Taxonomy (NCBI): domain Eukaryota; kingdom Metazoa; phylum Nemertea; class Pilidiophora; order Heteronemertea; family Lineidae; genus Lineus; species Lineus longissimus. The sequence continues at coordinate 79,673 of NW_027020282.1, read as the reverse complement.
AGTTCGGAGGTTCCATGTCTTGGTTGGTGAACTGTTTTGGGCCACCCTGTATAGATTTACATTGGCTTTGGTTCATCTGACTGGTACTTTGATTAATAGGTGATTTCTCCTCCAATTAGATGTCGTTTTGACAGGGGAATTTAGGCTTCTGGGTTGTTGGTAGAACAAGTGTGGTGAGAAGGAATTTGGGTAACCTGGGGTCATATCTGGTTGGCCATGCAGTTTATTGGGTTGGATGAATGTGAAGTGAAATCTGGAATCTAGTTTGTTCATAATAAACATATTTTGGGTATATTCTAGCGCTTATAATTTATCGGTCAATGCACACCCCCACAAACTCTGGTTCTCGTCAACGCTGGTGAAGGTTCATTCATTTTGCCAGGGGTTGACGGGAACTCATTAACGACAATTCCATTGACAAGGACGGTCGTTACATCAGCATAGACTGAGAATGGCAGTTTTATTGTTCGTTGAAAATACCTGGCAATTCCAGCAGACTACTTCGTCGCTATTCTTTGTGTACTCTGACCAGTGTCACTATCAAAGGTGTACGATATCATTGTTATTTTGACAAGAACATGAGAAAACGTCAACTTCTTGTGAAGCGGTCCGCCATGTTTCTTCATCTAGCGTTCGGGTTTGTTTTGATTATGTCGATGATGTTTATAAATACAAAGAGGCTATTCTTATAACAAAGTTTTGTCTGGAATTCTAAGTCATTCTCTGTAGTTGTTATATCTATGTGTCACAGATAATTGTGAAGTATTACGATTATTTCATTCTGATGATTGGGAAGAATTTTTTGCAGCACCGTTTTGTGTATAAAATATACTAAGGCGTTCATGTGTGTTTTGATCTTCGACTTCGACTCAATGACTGAGCAAATTTAACGAGACAGAAAGCCAAAAACGGTAACACTTCCTTTGTAAAAAATGGCCAGGGCCATTGTGCTCACCTCATGTGGAGGAAAGATGGATAAAGAGCATGGTATTGTGTCATGTAGTGTTAGGTTTGATGTAGGTCCAAGCAATTACAATTTCCCCAAAATGGCCAATTTACATAACATTCGACCTCTGTGACCTTGAAAAGTAGGTCAAATCAAAGAAGACCCGGGTGACACATTGAATGGTTGTTAGAATTAGATGTACCTATGATATAAAATTGTGCCAATCGGGCAAGTCATTACTAGGAATAATGGCATTTTGAAGAATTTAGGATTTGGCCCCCTCCCTGGAGGCCAAACGGCAAATCAGATCGCACCAAACTTCGGTACCTGAGATCACCTGACCAAGGGGTACATGTGTACTTAATTTGTGATCAATAGTCATTGCAGTTAAGAAACGTGCCATAGTTACGGCCTGACGGCGAATTTACGCCATTTGACCTCTGTGACCTTGACAAGAAGGTCAAATTAAAAACCTGTGTGACATATACTGTATGGTGGTTAGATGTACCCATGATATCAAATTGGTGGCAATCGGGCAAGAAGTTAAGGAATAATCACATTTTTAAGGTTTTTGGATTTTGCCCCCTGGTGGTCAAGTGGTGAATCATATTGGACCAAACTTCGGTCCCTGAGATCACCTGACTAAGGGGTAAATGTGTACCAAATTTGGTATCAATAGTCATTGCAGTTTAGAAACGTGCCATCGTTACATCCTAACGGCCAATTTACACCATTTGACCTCTGTGACCTTGAAAAAGAGGTCAAATCAAAATCCCGGAGGATATATGATGCACCTTTGCTAGAAGTACCTACCATATTTTTTTCAAAATTTTCCGACTACTATTAAGGGAGATATTGCATATTTTCACTTTTAACGTTTGGCCCCCTGGTGGCCAAACTATGAAACGAATCGGACCGAAACTTGGTCTCCAAGGTGTCATTACATAAGGGTACATGTGTACCAAGTTTCAACTCAATAGCTCTAACAGTTACGAAACGTGCCCTGCTAACGGACGACGGACGACGACGACGACGACGACGACGACGGACGACGGACGCCACGGTATGGGATAAGCTCACCTCTGCTAAGAGGTGAGCTAAAAATGGTGAAAAAATTTGGTATGGTAAGAGCCACTACTCAATGCTCATGCAATAGCCGCACACCATAAAATAGAGATGCTTTCAATGGAATATACGTTTATCAGGAAAACCTCTCTTTAAAGTGTGAGCTCAAGCTTCAGATTTGAATTTCAGGAAGTCACTAGCATGACTTCTGGAACGTACGAGGCAATTGCTGCAACCCTAAAAAGCTATGAAACGGTTCCTAATATTGACGTTCCGTTTGAAACATTTAACATTCTTGTAACACTTGAAGGGTGAAGCCAAACAGCAGAAATGTGAAACAAAATTTTCAAAAACAACAACAGATAGATGTAAATGTAAAATGTTGACAAGTTCATCTTAATTTGGTCATTTCATTTCTATTTCTTAACACAGTAATGCTTCCCTGGGCTGAGTTGTTCAAAACCACGTTAGCTTTAACAGAGAAGTTAAGTCCTAACGTGAACACACCATGGCAGATGGCAGAAAAAAAATCCAGATTTTTCATCTTGCATTTTGCATTTTGCTAAATTCAACCCTAACCCATAACAACCACAATTTCAACCTGAACTAAAAGGCAAAAAGTTAATTGCTCAATATATTGACATACATGTACATAATTGTAAATGCTTGAATGCTACAGTTTTAAGCTCAAATAAAATAAATTCAGCATGTGACTGGTCCAGCAATAAATATTAAATAATGGAGATACAAGCAAAAAACTTAAAAAATGGCCAGGGCCATTGTGCTCACCTCATGTGGAGGAAAGATGGATAAAGAGCATGGTCTTGTGTCATGTAGTGTTAGGTTTGATGTAGGTCCAAGCAATTACAATTTCCCCAAAATGGCCAATTTACAGTACATTCGACCTCTGTGACCTTGAAAAGTAGGTCAAATCAAAGAAGACCCGGGTGACACATTGAATGGTTGTTAGAATTAGATGTACCTATGATATAAAATTGGTGCCAATCGGGCAAGTCATTAACTAGGAATAATGGCATTTTGAAGAATTTAGGATTTGGCCCCCTCCCTGGAGGCCAAACGGCAAATCAGATCGCACCAAACTTCGGTACCTGAGATCACCTGACCAAGGGGTACATGTGTACTTAATTTGTGATCAATAGTCATTGCAGTTAAGAAACGTGCCATAGTTACGGCCTGACGGCGAATTTAGGCCATTTGACCTCTGTGACCTTGACAAGAAGGTCAAATTAAAAACCTGTGTGACATATACTGTATGGTGGTTAGATGTACCCATGATATCAAATTGGTGGCAATCGGGCAAGAAGTTAAGGAATAATCACATTTTTAAGGTTTTTGGATTTTGCCCCCTGGTGGTCAAGTGGTGAATCATATTGGACCAAACTTCGGTCCCTGAGATCACCTGACTAAGGGGTAAATGTGTACCAAATTTGGTATCAATAGTCATTGCAGTTTAGAAACGTGCCATCGTTACATCCTAATGGCCAATTTATACCATTTGACCTCTGTGACCTTGAAAAGGAGGTCAAATCAAAAACCCGGAGGATATATGATGCACCTTTGCTAGAAGTACCTACCATATTTTTTTCAAAATTTCCCGACTACTATTAAGGGAGATATTGCATATTTTCACTTTTAACGTTTGGCCCCCTGGTGGCCAAACCATGAAACGAATCGGACCGAAACTTGGTCTCCCAGGTGTCATTACATAAGGGTACATGTGTACCAAGTTTCAACTCAATAGCTCTAACAGTTACGAAACGTGCCCTGCTAACGGACGACGGACGACGACGACGACGACGACGACGACGACGACGGACGACGGACGCCACGGTATGGGATAAGCTCACCTCTGCTAAGAGGTGAGCTAAAAACCTAAATCGTGTTGTTACTTGCACTTTATGTGCAGTGTCACAGAGGATGCTGTCTGTGTTGTCAATATCACTCTGTGATTACACACAAACTTTTTTATGTTTTTGCCTGATAATTCTACTATTTGTTGCATACACATAACACCATTAATAGATTAACCATATAAAACCTATGTCATCAGAAAACAATGACTGGTTATTTAATTTGGGTCAGAAGTAATCATAAAAATAGTTTTTTTATTTGAGCTTTAAAAAAGCATTAACCCTGTTGGGCCAGCATCATTTTCAATCTCAAACCAAATGTTTCAAAAAGGGTGTATTCATACAATCCTTTCCAATGGCAGCCAAACCTAGCATCATGTGTACCAACTCCTTCCTGTCCTCTTTGACAAACATATCGTAGGCTTCAGAGTAACGGATGAAAGACGTGTGACCCCTCAGATGTGTTGGCTTTGGTTGTTGAAGTATGTGAAGATGTTCAGAGTGGATCTCAAAATAAGTCAGACGAACCTACATTTAGAATGATAAAAAGCATAAAATCAGTCAGCAACCAATATCAATACTACAGTGGGCTTCAAATCATACCGGTACTGAGTTTTTGCATCATAACACAACAGACTCAAGATATACATGTACATACTACACCATATTCTTCCATTAAGGACGAATTAGTGTGTTATTGTTATTCTGCAGTGTCCAATAGACATGGGAAAAAGTTGGGTGATCAAAGTATGGATAGAATCAGAATATAGGACATTTTCAAAATCATTTCAAAGCTCTGGCAGGGCTTCCACTTGGGGGGTCAAAAAGAGTTTATTTTAAAAAAATGTTTGAATTAATTCATTTTCCAGGTGATTTTCATCGCAAATGTCAACTAGAATTCACATTTTTCAGGTTTAAATGCATAAATATCATCTTGTATTAAAACCCATTTCTACATGTTGGTGCGAGTGAAGTACAAAAAAGAATTTTGCTCAATAACCTTTAGGGTGCTTATCCGCATCCTCAACTTCTTTGAACGTAGCAGGGCTTTTGTTAGGTCAGAAAATTTGTTAGCCATGTTTCCCAACTTTATAACTAGCTCAGTTGATAACTAGCTCAGTGGATCACTGGGCCTGGGGAGCCAGGATTACACAGGTATTTAAAAAAATCGGTTTCAAGACTCTCCTCACGAGGATCAACCCAAGTACTTTCTATTACCGGGTAAACTTTTTATAACTGGTGGATGCTCACAGAAGTAGTCTGAAAAAGGGCCCAGTTAGTATCCAATTTGCATTCAAACACTTGAAGCGGTATATCTCGGTATACCTCTCCAAGGCAACCAAAATTCACTACTATTCATAGTATCATCCACGAACAAAGCTGCCATCAAGATTCAACATCCATTTGCTTTATTCCAAAATCCGGGTAAATCTCCCTGTGCTTTGCACTTGTATTCATTTTATATATTTTGAAGACTGCTCACGATGTCACGATGATGAGGATGCCTTGTGTTTCATATGTTTCATGCCCTCGGCAGCATTTTTTGCGAAAGTGGCATTTTCTGTAACTTTATATTCATATAAAACGGTGTTGTAACGGATTGGAAATGAACCAGGTATGAGGTATTTGTATATAATAAGTGAACTCTAGTTTTGCTTAGTTTGGTTTCTTATTTGAGTTAGGCGTCTGTTGACAACTCTGTATGTCCCAGTGGATCCTCTAAACTCTTCTTTCCTGGGAGGATTGTATCTCTGGCCCCCAAGGTTGTGACATATTTGTCGAATTGTAGAGAGTAGAGTCAAACTTAACTCACCTTGGTGGCCTGCACAATCAATCCTAACATGCACTTCTTCGCTTCATCAGGCCCTGGTAGGGCAGCAGGCAAATCAAGGAGTAGCTGTGTAGCATGCTGACCTTTTAAACCATCAGGAAGGGGAATGTAAGTTGAAGCAGTGGGTGTTGGCAGAAGTTGATGTGATGAGGCAGCCTTGGAAGCAGCAGTGGCAGTGACAGTAGTAGGACGTATCAATTTGCCATCAGGAGTTTCTTCTTTGTGTTTGCAAGCCAGTTTCACCTACAAAATAAAAATTACAAGAGACATGAATACAAGCACATGATAGCCGTCTTTGAGGAGAGCATTTTTAAAGGAATATTTTATAAGGACAAATATGGACCCAAATCTTTTGCCGAAATCAATCCTTCCCTATTAAACCCATCCATTGGCTTCAAATCAGTTTTAGCCAACTCTGAAGTTTTAGTACATTTTTGCTATTGTTGTGAAAGGTACAAAATTTTTCTTGAGGGCATTTTATTTGAAACTAAAAGGTGCTGCTTTCTGGCGAGTACATGTTGCATATCCGTATCAATATTTTTAGTTGACAATACGTGCGGAATGTTTAAGAAACGTGCTTATTTCAGGCATGGAACGCCCTAAGTGTTTGAACAAATTTAGGGAGAATTTACAGCATATCTTCAAGTAAATTGTTTGAACAATTTTTCCAAATGTAAATTTTATGTCATCGTTTAAATTCCTCTGCCTGTGAAAAGAGGATATCAAAATGGCCGAAAAGTACTTTCGCAATTTACCATCTAATATAACAGTAGTAGAATGTACAGGAATACAATGCATGTGATGTATCATGACAACCTACCTCTGCGATTGTTACTACATAGTTACTCGAGTTCTCATCATAGGAGGACTCAGTATAAAGAAGATCTGGTACACATGTCACCTCTGTTCCAAATAAAGTTACTGAACGTACACCAAACACACGGCCTGCGCTGAAAGTGAAAGGAATGGAAAAAACCATAAACCAGTTGTGGGTTTTCATGGTATAAATGGTGAAGTGGTATTTGAAACTAACGAATTTTTCGGACCAAGGTATCATCCTTGCAAACTACAAGATCACAAGTAACCGTTTTTCCAAGCTTTTACAAACCAAGGGATTGTCCCATAGCCTTTGTGACGATTTGATTTTGAGTAAAAAAGCTGACATGCATGCACTATACCCCCAGTGGAAGTGGCAGAGTCAGAAAATATCACACTCATGGTTGTGTGATATTTTCACTCAAAATATATACTCATGGGGTTTTCTTTAATATGTATTGTACATTTTACATAGTACATTTTCTTTCCAATGGAGACAAAAAGATGGAAAACAGTTTTGAGAATTTAAAAGCAGGTAAAGCTCAATCATGATTGAGTTGACCAGGAATACTGTACCTGAATGGTATCTTGAACACAGCGGCAAAGGTTTGGAAAACACGTTCGTACGCTGCCTCAGTAGCGGCGATACCATTTTTAAGCCAAAATGCCAAAATTGTTCCAAAATCATCCAGAAACTGCATGATACGTGAAATACTAAAAGAAAAAAAATAGAGTCAATGTAATGTTACAATACATGTAAATTGAAGAATGTGTTAATTCATAACCTATAAGCTCAACAGCATACACGTCTAGTTCGAAAACTCGGAAAGCCATTCTTGACTGACATTACCAAAAATTATTACACTACAGACACCAGAATGATCAGTCCGACAGAGTGACATGTCTGACACTAACTTGGACAGTGGGCTATTTGATTCATGTATTGACTGCATCACTTCAATGTGGTATGAAATGGCACATCTGCAGCAGAATAAAGTATTTTTATTTTAAGTTTAGAGTTGATGTGACTGACAAAAGTACTTGTTTCGCAGATCAACAAATGCATTGGGGTAAACACTATTATGTAGTCGAATAAAATTCTAATGCATCGACCAATATACTAATGATTAAAAAAAAATGTCAAGAGGAAATAACGTAGGAGGAATGTTCTTATATAGCAAGGTCGTCCCCAGCAAATTACTGATAACTTTCCCCAAGTGATCATTATTATCTCAAATCATGGCTGCTGCATGTTGAATTTGTACTTTGCTTTGTTGACGATTTTGCGTGAACTCCTTCACATAAGCCTGTGTGATCTTCTGTTTTTTGTTTGTTTTTAAGACTGATTTTCCACACTTTTGGTCGCATCTGCTCATCGCATTCTCGCAATGATTTTTGGAACCCGATCCAAGACTGTGCATTTTTCCATTGTTAAAAAAAGTGTCCCGACATCAAATGTCAGACGACGTCATTCCCACTGTCAGTCAACGTCGCGCGTAACGTTCGCGCAAATTTTATTTCTCCTGGAGGCAAGAGTTTACCACTACCGGTCTTTACTGAAGGGGCCATTTCACGGGACCGGGTGTATTTGTTTTGTGTCGGACAGGACATTTTCAGGCTTTTTCCTTTCATAAAAGTTGTTCTAGGAATTTTTAAAAACTTTGACCTTGTTGGAGGCAAGTACTACTGCTCTACTTTACATGGTTAAAAATCGAAATCACTGAAAAAGTGAAATTTATCAGTTTAAAAAATTAGGTCAGAATGTCTGTCGGATAGGACAAAAAAGGAAGTCTGTTTTTTAGGCATTTTAGGAAAGTAAAAAGTTCTCCTCCATCCACATGGTTTTTATAAAATTAAGCTTGGGATTTTTGTTCCCTTACATCTTAGTTAGGGTTCAAAAGAAAGTTTGGTTTCTTAACTCAAAGGACAGCAAATGGGGGGGGGGTAAAAAAAAACCACTCATCCGCCTTGTCGGACAGGACGTGTCGAACAGGACACTTTTTCCCTTTGGGCAAAAATGACTGAAAACACTCTCATTATTAATACAAAATGAATTTCATTGCATTTATATTCATTCAAAACTGAAGTGGTAGAATCAAGTACAGAAGTATCTCTGCCCCACCCCCCCTTGGCCCTCCCCCGTCACCAGACCAATCTTTAAGACAATCTTCACGTATTATCACATATTATCAAGACTGTCTTATCTAAAGCTTTAGGTAGTGCTTAGGGTTCATGCAAACAATGTAGACGAGTAATATTTATCCTGGTCAGAGTTCAGAACCCCCCCCCCCTCCCCCACACACCCTTGAATACATGGCTAACATCCAATACACTGCACCCCTTTTAAAACATCCTTCGACACCATGTTTGGAATAATCAGTCAGTGAATGGTGGTTGTTATGCTATTGAAATCGAATTTTATGCGAGTGAACGTCCCCGCAAGGTAAAATTTGGTTGTCATTTTTCTAAAACTGTGTTTGAATGATGCCACCTTGGCCTGGGAGTAGTACCCTCCTACGTTATTTCCTCTTGCTAAGGTCGACAGTACTTACATATCTACTTTATGTTTTTCGACGTGTGCCTTTTTCATGGTCAGTTTGGAAATGGACTTCGTCAGTGCATCACACTGTTTCTTGATTAAGGCCGTCTTCTCTTTGTCAAGATTGATGTCTGAGTCCGGTTCTGTTTTCATCTTTTTTGCTATTCTGTAGTAAGGTCTACTGCCACCATCGACATCCCCTTCATCATCATCATCACCATCATCATCCTCTTCTTCATCCGGCAATGCAGTTGTCTTTGTTGTGACTGAGTCTGAACCCGGGACGAGTTGATGTTTAGGTGGTTTACTTGCCAAAATCGCAAGTATTTGCTCAACAGATGAATGTTCATGACAGTACGCGTCATCCATCAAGTCGCAGTACGTTTTGACCACCGACTGCCAAGTATCATCATAAAACTCGGCCCAATAACCAGTCAACATGATCTTCTGCTTCAGTATTGCTTGCCATTCCTCACGATCCATTGGACCATGGTAATATATACCAATGTTTTCAGCATCTGTACCCTTCCATGAGCTGCTATTCCTTAGTTCCAATCTCAAAGGCTTTGGAGGGGTATCCCCCACTGCCAATCCCTCTGGTTCTGAATCGACTGGACTTGGGGTGCGTGGTAGCGGCAGTGGTGCCACCAAGACACTAGGACTGTCTTGAGGCCTATCTGCATCATGTGCATCGAACTGTTTTGGCTCATCACCGAACTGGGCTGCCATAACAATTTGTGATTTTCATTCAATTTGAAGAAATTAACAGCAAGAATGACATTGTTATCATTGTACATATATACACGGCTGTGTCAATGTTGAATGTAGACTAAGGCCTAGCCTAGTCTTGTATAGACCTCTATCGCAATGTCAACTTTCCCTTGAAATATCAAAAAGAACTTCCAGGCAGGCGTTTGCGGATACTCCAACAACGAATGGGGCAGCGATTACGGAATAAACAGTGGTAAAATCGAGGAATGAGCAGTACCGGAACACATTCAACAACCGGCGGCCAACAGCGAGCCGCTGCATGTAAATGAAGGTGAAGGTCGTCAATCTTGACACTAGAGGCGCCGATTTCGTTCCTTAGGTGGCAGTACTGACACAGTGGGGAAGAGAAATGTAGTTCTTAATACGCAGGCCGTTTCCATGTTCATGAATGGGTCCATCCTGTTCCAAATACTATTTACTATGACGCCCTGGTCTTAGTTTCCATGTGCAGAAGGATCATTGGCGATTTCATGACCCTAGCATCTGTGCGATTTGAAGCGGGTCTCAATCCCCAGTTTGGCCTCAATATGTAACATAGCCTACCTTCCATCTGCCACGCGAGGTTGGGCGTAGTTGTGCGAGTATCATTCATGCTCGTCCAAATTCTAGGCCATAAAGCCAAAAAATAGCCGTCAACCCACTGGAAAAATCCTTTTCAAACATCAAAAAACTTTTCATTTTATTTGATATCCCGACAAGTGAAGCTGAAAATAAATGAGGCATATTGTTCAAATCGGCTGCCCTTACACATCAGACATACTTATTTTCGTTAATGTCTTGATCTACATGTATGGTTATGGTAAATTAAAAGAAACCAACTACCTACAGGTACATTGTACGTATTTTGAGACATTTCTCAACGTTAATAGATGAATTATGTAATTGAGACTTGCCTCTGTCCCCATAACTCAATTGTAGTCCTCATAATCAGGTACTACTGTCGCCCTCAACCAATTTACTAGTATACACATGGGGCTTTAATTTTTTACTTCCCCAATCATTGGTGATACACGTTTTGCCAATGGTTCCCATAGGCCTTGCAATCCAATTGAAGAAGTATGAAAAAATATTTTGGAGTAAACCAATAACTCCCTGAATAAGGCTAATTGTTATATGCAGTATCACCGTACCAGTTGCCAATTATTACCGCACACCACCTTTTTTTTTATGCACGAATTATTATGCTGGCTTTGGCCCCAAATTAAATTGGTACCCACATTGCATGCACTGCGCTAAACCCGGTGGTGAGAACCTATTTCAAGTATTTGCCCCAAATGTCGATTCGATATTTCAAGCACGTTGAAAAACAATGTTCAGCCAAACAATGAATTGGGACGAGGTAAGGTATCATCGGCCAAGTGAATAATTAGTCCAGTAGATTTAGACCGGTGGGAGTTCTTCCACCGAACTCTCACACTGAGGAAGCCCTGCAAAAGAGATTGATCATAGAACTTGACTGAATCCATCGCTTACGCACAGCAGCTCCTTTTGGTCTAAATCTACTGGACTAATTAGTCACCTGGCCGATAATGCATTACCTCGTCCCAATTCATTCATTATAACCGTATCATCCTCCAGGTCACTGAATTCCGGCTGAACCCGTCTGGGCAGCTTACCTTTTCTGTCACAGCTAACTCACCCCACTTGGGGATCCGTGTGACACACTGTGTCACACATCTCATTTCTATAACAATGTTCCCGTAGAGCAAACCACACATCCAATTATAGGGTTTGTACGCCACCCCCAAAAGGCTACGGTCTCAAGTCACACACACCATTTGTCTCTTTGACTTGCTGTCTCCACTGTAAGCCTACAGCCAGTCGCAGCAGGCTCGATTGTCACTGCACAGACCTTCCGGGACCCCCGTGTATAGACGTCATCATCTTTGTAGTATCTGATGACGCTCAATATCATAATGAGACGCCGAAACCGTGAATTTCCCCTAACGGGTGCAGGCTACAGGTCTCACTAGCCAGTGCAATGGCCGGGCCTACCTGGCTCCACAAATGGCGCGACGTCATTTCATGCATACCCCTGTTCAAGTGGCTGTCGACCTTGCAGTATATCACTCTCACACATAAACCTATACATTTCTGAATAGCTTGTCGCTTCTAGAATACATCTGGCCAGCTTTCATTGTTATCAAGTAATTCAGTCATGAGAACATGGGGGCAGCACAATACATGAGACACCCTGTACATCGATGAAAATTTTGAAAATTTCACCTTGCCGCCTTATAACTTGACAATTAACATGGATGGTGAAATAATATTTTTATAAACTTCTACTTATCACCTTGAGAAAGCCAAATAATAACAATTTTAAATTTTGATACCAAAATAGGGTGTCGTTGCGGCTTTTCTTTGAGCATTTTGACCGCGAAGTCTCACCTTGAGAACATGTGCACTCTGACAGGAACCAGTTCATGTCAACATCCGATTGAGCTATACATAGCATGCGAGGCCTGGTCACTGCGGACGTGCACAGAAGAAGCTGATATTTTCCTCAAATAATCGTCAGAGCTACCTCTTCACAAAATACCCAGGACACCGACATTTGAACATGCAGCAATAGCGATATGATAGGCTCATCTGTATCCATGGTAATCGCCTGAGATTGAAGAACTTTTTTTTTTAAGGGGGACCAATGTTGACCTGATCACCACTGGCTAGTGAGACCTACAACCACCTTTTGCCGGGACGACACGTCAAATCTAGTGACGTCACAACCATGTCACAACCCGTCTCGTCGACACGTCCGGTCCGTAACAGACTGACGCCAGCTCTACAACAAACCAACGCAGTGAACAGATCCTGCTCTGACGACAACGTCAGTCCAGGGTCATACCCGATTCAGAGCAGTCGTTTTTGGACACATCTCTCCTTATTTCGTCTTCTACTTCAGCCAAAACAATGACATGTTTTCTCTATAGAAACCTTCAAAATGCATGATGAAAGCTTTTATTCTGAACGACCGACTTCGTTACTTCGGCGACTGGGCGAGGTCTTTATGGCACCTTACCCAGTTGAATGATCCAGTGCATGATGTTTTGAAAATATCAAACATTTACAGTAACCAATGGTGTTAGGGGGACATATGCAAAATGACCCAATTAATTAGGGGGACTTGATGTCAAGGCCATCAGAGGACACGTAACTCACTAAAAAGTTATGGACAAAAGTCCACCTTATCGTTGAAAACACGAATATGAAAACAGGTGTAGATACTGCAATACAATGCATTCATTCGTTCTTTGGGGTAATCTACACCCACATATACACTGTTGGTACGCTTAAGCTGGCTAACAACAAAAGGCACTTAGCTCGGTAAAAAATGTTAGAACACCTAACTGATGGTGAACGTGTATACGTATTGCGTACTGAATAAAGAAAACTCTCCTTGGCAACGGGCGTGGGAACTTCTAATATCGGGCCCGCCAGGATCAGATATCGGGTTTAAAGGCTAAGAAACTAAATGAAACCAGAAATTTGAATGTTTATTTCAAGAATTAAACCGTATACAAACATTTTACAACGTATTCTTAAGTTGAAAAAAAACGTATTTTCAGCACTGTAAAGGCCGTACCATAACGGTAAAAACCGTATTCCGTAAAGTCGGGAATTCAGTCGTACCAAAATACGGCCATTCCGTACAGGTACGCAGCCCTGCACTTAGTCGACAGGCAAGCTAGAAGTTCAGCACCGTGAGGAGCTCTTTGGTAAGGCCATGTCAGGTTACGCACGCCTCTTCATATACATCAAGTATTGAAAGCTGTGGTGAGCACATAAACAGACCATGGTCACCTATAATCAAGGGCTACCTCTGACTAAAACAGCACCCATAAACAATTGACCACCAATTTGACCCCAGCTCCTAACTGCGGGAAAACCCAAGTCCAGCAACCAAAAGTACCAAAAATACATTTTTGTTTACATTTGAACTGCACACATGCGTTTGTTTACAATTTCATTTCCCGCGAAATCTCGAAAATCAGGTGACCTGCAATCGTGGATTGAAAATAACATTAACCTGGGTTCAGCAGGTCAGCAGGTATACCGGCTGTTCCAATCATACCCCTACAGCCAGCTGTTCAAAAGGTAATGTTATTCACCCCACAGGGAGTGCACGTAATTGATTAAGCCCCTGCATAACTTAACACTATAGCTTCTGTGGTAAGGAGAATTGACAGTTTTTTACGGGAGTAACATTATTGTGTTGCTTAAAACGTCTACTTTTTACTCATGTAAGAATCGTAGAACTAATAATAACTTCAACTTATTTTCCGGTTATGATAACACAACACGCATCTTTATGATCATGATCTTTCTCAAACTAACTGAATGACCTAATCGCCTTGGACGCACAACCACATATCAATCCGCCCCGACGATCAACAACAAAGTTTTCTTGCTTTTAGCTGTCAACATCAATGGCTATAATATACTCCTGCAGAATAGTAGAATTAATAGAACTAATTTTCCAAGTTTCCAATAGTTTGAACACAAATCAGAACATCACCCATGCAGCTGGACTCAGATCTGCATAAATTATGATAAATAATGAGGTCGTCGCTTCAATTTCGCAAGAAAGTTGACTCCATTCGAAGGTTGTTTTGACCAAATTCCGTTGAACTCATCGTTATGAGGGCATTTGAACACATTCTCGTTGATCTTTTCTATAAACGTGTGAAGTTTCGTACCAAAATACATTTCCGTAAAGGCTTAAAGCGAACTGGAACCGCCGAGCGATTTATTCAACTTTTCGACTTTCACCGCCCGAGAAAGTCGAGTTCAGATTTGTAGCTCCGCCCCCAGTGCCCGAGCATGCGCAGTTCAATTTGTTATTATTGAGAATCATGTGAGAATCACGTGAGTCATGCGATCTTTCATTCATGAATTTTCGTAGTAAATTCCATAGTAGTGACGTCACTGAATGATTGACAGCTAGGCGCCATGTTTCATTCATGCCTCGCTCTGATCACCCGATACGCGGGGAATGAAAACGAGGTCATACGAACTGGCTTGGCGGTTCCAGTTCGCTTTAAATAAGAAAATTTGTCACTCCGGTAGAAATAAAAAGATCGCCGCCATTTTCTTGATGATAGTTCTCCAGGTAACCTCGGCGGGAAATTTAAAGCGGGGTCATCCGGGGTCAAACAACAGTTTTGCTCACTACCGCCAACTGGTGATATAAATCGACACTAATCTATTTTATATCAAAACTTCTGTATAATGAAGACCTTTTCAACTTTATTTCAAGCTTTTATCTGCTGGAATAGAGCGTCAAAAAATTGTTTTTTCATTTACGCATTTTGCCCCCTGGGGAGCTGAATTTGAGTCGAATCGCCCAAATTTTTTCCGTAAGCAACATTTTCTGCGATGTTTATAAGCAAGACTAGATTTGAAGTGCCTCGGTTGTATGATTACAAAATGCCCAATTTTGTCCACGGCCAGATGGATGGATGGGTGGATGGACGGACACCACTCGAATAGCTATTTGACTAGCTCAAAATCGTGCCTCTTTTAAGCCTGATTGTTGCTCCAATACCAGCTGAATGCCTCTCATAGGAGGTGAGGCACTTCACATCATGTATTATTATTTAAAAATAACTTTACTACATGAACTAAAACTATTTTTCTTCACAATTTTATTTTATTTTCACCTCTTTGACACCGGACTTGAATTTATTGTGAAACAAGATGCACGCTGGGCGTGGCAAATAACCAGGTTTTCGAAAATTATATGTTTGTTTTTAGTTTGCAATATGGAATAGGAAGGGTTGGGAGAGTTGAAAAGATGTGCAATATGAAGTAAGAAGTGTTCAGGATGAAAATGGTTGTGGGAATGATTTTTATGCAGTCAAGAAGAAAAAGTTAATTTCAAAGTTGTATACGAGAAGTTTTTATTTAGAAATTACAGTACCTTCATGGAGTTAGCATAACTGAAGTTATACAGGCATAGATATGTGATGAAGACTACAAACATCTGTATTTAATCATTGATGCATTTTGTGTACTAGTATATTAGAATGTGTGTCATTTCTCAATTATTCATCGAGTCTGAAAACATTGAGAATGAACTGAACTGAAGTGTACATTCATTGGTATGGCCTTATGTGCAATGGTAAGGGCAAGACACCAATATCTATTGCTGTGCCCAAGGGCCATGGATTCTAACATGACTGGGACAAGAAACAATAAAAAATATCATTGGTATGGCCTTATCTGCTATGGTAGGGACAAGAAACCAATATCCATTGATGTGACCAAAGGACTAATGGATTCTAACTGACTGGGACAAGAAACAATAAAAACATTCATTGGTATGGCCTTATGTGCAATGGTAAGGACAAGACACCAATATCTATTGCTGTGCCCAAGGGCCATGGATTCTAATATAACTGGGACAAGAAACAATAAAAAATATCATTGGTATGGCCTTATCTGCTATGGTGGGGACAAGAAACCAATATCCATTGATGTGACCAAAGGACTAATGGATTCTAACTGACTGGGACAAGAAACAATAAAAAAACATTCATTGGTATGGCCTTATGTGCAATGGTAAGGACAAGACACCAATATCTATTGCTGTGCCAAAGGGCCATGGATTCTAATATGACTGGGACAAGAAACAATAAAAAAATATCATTGGTATGGCCTTATCTGCTATGGTAGGGACAAGAAACCAATATCCATTGATGTGACCAAAGGACTAATGGATTCTAACTGACTGGGACAAGAAACAATAAAAACATTCATTGGTATGGCCTTATGTGCAATGGTAAGGACAAGACACCAATATCTATTGCTGTGCCCAAGGGCCATGGATTCTAATATAACTGGGACAAGAAACAATAAAAAATATCATTGGTATGGCCTTATCTGCTATGGTGGGGACAAGAAACCAATATCCATTGATGTGACCAAAGGACTAATGGATTCTAACTGACTGGGACAAGAAACAATAAAAAAACATTCATTGGTATGGCCTTATGTGCAATGGTAAGGACAAGACACCAATATCTATTGCTGTGCCCAAGGGCCATGGATTCTAATATGACTGGGACAAGAAACAATAAAAAAATATCATTGGTATGGCCTTATCTGCTATGGTAGGGACAAGAAACCAATATCCATTGATGTGACCAAAGGACTAATGGATTCTAACTGACTGGGACAAGAAACAATAAAACACATTCATTGGTATGGCCTTATGTGCAATGGTAATAACAAGACACCAATATCTATTGCTGTGCCCAAGGGCCATGGATTCTAACATGACTGGGACAAGAAATAATAAAAAATATCATTGGTATGGCCTTGTAACTGACTGTGACAAGAAACATTGAAAAAAGTCATTGGTATGGCCTTTATATGATGTCCAGATTTAATCCATATCTTACTTTTATTCGTGTGAAAATAGGTGCTAACGGAACAGTAAAAACAGAGAACGGGTAGGCCTACCATACGATCTCGGTTCAAGCCGGCAACTGTCTTCCTACATGAAACTATTTCTCAAATCAATCTCAATCAATTGAACAATTCAAGCCTTCCCTAATGTTTCATCAATACCTGCAATAACACAGGCAGCCAAAATCGCCCATGAAGTTGTGAATTCGATGAGAACTTACCTCTTGTATCTGCGTGTAATAGCTTGACGCGATGCGTTCTCCGGCACTGTCTCCTTGCTTCTGAACTGCGCAGACTCGGAGTCGTTGGCTTCACGTGGGACTGCACATGGGATAACTCGCGCAAAATTTAAAATGCCCCCCCGATGGGGTGCTCACTAAATTGTGCTAGTAACACCACCTGGTGCAAAATTCATGAACTACGCTTATTGATAATGAAAGAGAAAGCTTTGCTCTCTATGATCAGATTTGTTTCATGATCCCCAACTTAAAGAATTGGGAGAAATCAGCTTCTGGAACAGTTTTTGGAAAATTTTGCTCTGTGCCACCTAGTGGCCAAACCGCTCATCCTGCGGAACCCACACTTGGTCTGTTTAGGAGTTCTAAAGGGTGTCAATGGCTAAAAGGGAAAATCAAAAGAAAATCTCCAGTCGTTTTAAAGTTATCAGTGTGACGAGAATCAATACGAGTTTTTCATAACACGCCACCTATAGGAAAAAAAAATTGATGAAATAAAAAAATCGTGTGATATATCGTGTGCCATCACCTGTTAAGCCTACCATAAAAATCTGGTGAGAAACCCACCCTTACAAAGGGACTTATGGTAGATTTTGTTTTTTCACAAAGCGCCCTCTGGTGGCTAAACCATGAATCAAATCGAGTTGGATTTCGAAAGGAACCAACGTCTACTTACCAGCAGTATACAAAAAAAGATTCAACAGAAAATCTCCAGTCGTTTTAAAGTAATCAGTGTCACAAGAGAACAGCGACCGCCCGGCACTTTCGGTAATTTAATAACCAGGTATTTCTTCGAAAACCTGGTTAAAAAAATGAAAAAATGTCTATCAAAGAACTTTTATTTTTATTTTTTTTCCTACATCCGACCGCCTACCAGCTGGTAAATCCGCCAGCTAAACATGAAAAATAATTGCAGTGGCCTAATTGACAGAAAATATGCCAACCTATGTCATGCATGTTCAATCCTCAATATATATCATCCAAATTTAATATCATCTCTCGAATGTAAAGGAAACTCATTAATAATAATAATTTTCATCATCACATAAAACATGATGACAATACCCTGTTTCAATCAAAACATTTTTTTTTAAAGGAATCTAAGTGTACACAACATATGTACCCACTATACCTACAGTAATAATATATATACCATGCCATAATAATGTAACATTTTCAATGGGAAGAACCCCATTGCAACTATCAGTTCATTTACATAGATTACAAAGCAAAATCAAGTACACCATCCTTACAGCACTTTCACATGCAATGAAGTAAAATTTCTGTGGTTAGAGCAATCCATTTGACCTTTACCCTTTGACAATCATTTCTAATATCCTCTATCCGCCTCTGGTCGTAAGTCACAAACTGGGCATACTAAAAGGGTGGAGCTGTTGCATTTTTTCCAAACTAGTCCACTGAACCCGTCATCGCCATCAACAGTGTCGCTGAAGCCGGCCTACGATGTGATACTTATTTATGGTACTAGCTGTATTTCTGACGTTTGGCCCCATATTGGCCAAACCGTGAATCACAGTAGGGCTACAACCAAAATCGAAAGACCCCCTTC
Organism: Lineus longissimus; assembly: GCF_910592395.1. Taxonomy (NCBI): domain Eukaryota; kingdom Metazoa; phylum Nemertea; class Pilidiophora; order Heteronemertea; family Lineidae; genus Lineus; species Lineus longissimus. Next base: position 60,615 of record NW_027020282.1, on the reverse strand, counting down.
CTCTAATGATGGTCAATCCCAATTCATTTTCAAGTGCCCATGATGTACTAGAAGTTATAATCTATCATTACTATTGATTGTTGGCTTTGTAAATGAATTCTAACCATCTCAAATTAGACTTGGTAAAACATGTCTGCTTCAAGTCATTAAGTGACCATGCCCTTTACGTGAGATATAAAACTGCATTGGGAGATCCGAATGCGATATATGTCAAATCAGACATGATCGCCACCTTTCTCTGCTGTCTCATTCTTTTGGACGACCGGGGTGGTTGTGTCTAAAACCAAGACAAAATATAGCCTCGAACCTGGATTTGGTTCCCCATGGTGAAAGTGCTCTGTCGTCAGCCCTTGTGACAATGAAGGCGCTGAAGGAATGCTTAAAAAAATTACAGTTTTGGCCTAAAGAAATATGATCCCATTCAGAAGTTTGGGTTTAGGGTCAGAAAGGTTCAAGGCTCAATTATTTAATGCTCAGCTGTTACAATCCACCAAATCAACTAAATTCACAGATAATAGTAGAATGGGGTAAACAGGATTATATTCATAAACCACAAGTACTGCTCAAGCCATGACATTGTGCAGGTTGATCAAGGATTTCTATTGGTCAAGGAGAAGAATAACTATTAGTGATTGACAGATATTATGACAGATATTACATCTTTCACTGAGGACCTTTCCGGCTCCGTCAAGCAAGCATTTTTACAGTAATTTGAGGCTACAATGTACTTTAAAACAGGAAAATTTCGCGTGCAGGATATTTTCGCATATTACGCGAGGGGTCTAGGTCACGAAAACTTTATGCCGCGAAAATCTTCTGTTTTTAACCTGATTTCATTCAGCAGCGATTCGTGTTAAATCAGAGTTCATTTCGGATCAGAAGCCATTGTTTGGTCCCCCAAGCAGCTTATTTGGTAGCTTGGTAGCCTGGTCGCCTGCCCCTTTATTCAGTTAATAACTCAATAAGGGACGCCAAACTCAAATTATTGACACAAGTGCTTGCGAAACCATTGTCCGTGTTATGCAATGTGCCGAATTAGGGGAATTCTAAACAGCACCTTTCTGGAAATATTGCCATCGAAAAAATCTGGAAAAAAATGGCCCTTGTCTCGCAAAAATATCCTGTCACGAATAGGCCTATGATCAGCAATTAGTGAAAATTTAACGGCGCGAAATTATTCTGTTCTACAGTATATGGTGTTTAAGCGATAAGCTAGAGAGATTATATCGGTTTACATCCGGGCCTAGAGGACACAATAGCATGCCGCGAAGTTACTATTTATAGCTCACAAGATCATTTGCATAAGATATTGATGACGTTTTAGTCACGTGACAGGCGGACATCGACACTTATTTCTACGCATTTGAGCTTATTCCAAAGTAAATTATCTTTGACCCTGCATTGTTTTTAGCATGAATGATACCATAGAGTCAGAGAGAGAAATATTCAGAACAATTATGTAGTATTTCCAACACTCGGACATGTGCCAGATTGAATCTAACTGCCCAAGTTAGAAAGCCTGAATCCATTACGAAACCGCATTTTGTCCGACATTGCCTGTAATTCAGCGATGGGGAAATAGAGGGCAGCAGCTGCAGTGACGTCATCTTCGCGGAATGCTATTTGCGACGAGTATAAAACGCTACCGGTAGTTATTATAATAGATATTACAATCATACTGAAGTTAGTGTTTATAATTGTTATTGTTATATTATATTTATATACATGTTATATTGCACGAGAAATTCAGACAAAGTTTTTACAAAAAATAATGGAAAGGTATCAGCACAGTAGGCCCAAACTTCCAGGGGGCGCCACTGTCATGTCTGGTTGTGAAGTCTGGGTATCCTCCCCCACTACATAACAGGTAGATTATTTCAATCCAGTGGGTCAACAGTTACATTTGTCATATTGTCTGGATTTCTCGTGCAATGGCTCTTAAAAAAGGGCATATTGCCTGAAGTAAATTACCCGCTTTTAATCCTTGTTATTGTCCATAATGATAGATCTGGCAGCACCAGTTCATACTGTGTAAACTGGTGCTGCTATCTATCATTGTGGCCCAGAACTGAAATTTAGCATGTGTTTAGATTGGGTGATTTCCTTCAGTTGACATGCCCTTTTAAAATTACTTGACATTACAGCGAGCTGAAGTTGGATCAAAGTCACCTTGGACTCAGTCGGCCTAGTCGGCTGGGCCTTCATAACAGTGGAGACTGCCTGGTTTTGCGAGCAATAAACCAGTTCAGCCTTTTTGGTAAATGCAAAAAAGATGATTTAGGTAGCCTGCACCCCACCGAATCCACATTGCTGGATTTGATTGAAAGAATAATGTATTGAAGTCACCCTGAAAAACTATTGTAGGCGGCGGTTCAGTAAGACTAGGAGTGAAAAAATTAGCCAAATAGCGATGCTTTAAAAATACTAATTACTTGCGAATAAGAACCAGCAGCCATTTTTATCTGGGCAGATCCACCAAAGTCATGAAGTATGTAACCACCACCCTTGCCATTCATTCGCAAATAGACTGAGCGAACCAGGCCTACCAATAGTGATTGGATGACAGTCAATCTGTGGTTTCCGCTGTGATGCAATGAGACATGTGTGTGTACTGAATATGGTCAAATCAAATGTAAGGTATTCAAACGAAGCACAATTATTTCACATGATGGGCGGGACTACTTAGGCCTTGCTATGGCTAGGAGAGGTTCTAATCTTATTCACAAGGAATTAAAGTATACATACATGTGGCCTGTTTTGAGAAGGAAAATGTACGTTCACTCACAATGAACATGAGGAAGGATGGCTTTATTGAGGTAAAATACCAAGGCGCACGTATGTCGTGTCAGTCAGAAGTATCGAGGTCGTCTGAAAGTCTAGTTTGGTGCTAGTCATGATTTCTAGTGCAGGCTTGGTGATTTTAAATAGGTAAGCTGAATTTCTCGGTCTGCAAGCTTCGTCTAAAATAGTCTAAAATATGCCAATAATTGTTGATGTAAGAGGGGCTCACACATGATCGGTTTCCTGCCAAGGCATAAATTGTGTCTGTTGGAAAGTAAGTGGCAGAAAACCAGTTATTCAATGAAACGTCAACGTGAAAGGTTGTCACTAGCTGCAATGACTTCACCTAAGACATACGGGGCTGTTTTTTACTGCAGTTTTTTCATGGATTTCTACTGTTATTTGGGTACATATTACAATATGCTACAGCTTCCAGTAATGATTTTTTGTGAAAACTCTAAACCACGAAGGAGCAATATCACTTCGGCGTGAGTCTTTTTTAAGCATCGATGCCGAATTCGGACTCGCTGCGAGTCCGAATTTACAAACGTTGAACGTTTCTAAATTCGGCATCCTTCCCAAAAAACGGCCCATCGGGAAGAAACGCTGCACATCGGAAAGTGTCTCATACAATCAATAGATTGCTTTGAATGTTTGCATAAAAATGATGGTTGTAAATTCAAAAGTCTAGGCTGCAATTTTGAGAAAATTTAGTGAAAGTCCTTAAATTCATAGGAATTTGACACGCAAAACGCTTGTCGTGAGACATCTTTGACAATAATGCACACAAATCATTTTAACTTTGTAGGGTGATAGCTGGGAGATTGAGATATAATATGATAACATTTGTTTTGGGATTATGTAACCCCTAGCAACACCATAGCAACCCAATTGTTTTGCGTTAGAATTGGGACATCTTTGGCATAGATGCATACGAATCATTGATACTTGGTTGGGTGATAGCTTGGAGGCTGGGCCATGATCTGATAACTGGATTATGTAACCCCTAGCAACACCATAGCAACACCATAGCAACACCCACTTTTCTGCGGTATGAGTGGGACATACCGTATACAAATAATTTTAAATTGGTAGGATGATAGCAGGAAGGATGGGCTATCCCATTCGATTTAGGACTTTTGTTGCTAGGGATGACATAACCAAGTATTGACAATGATTGAGATACAGCATACAAATTGGGTTGCTATGGTGTTTCTACGGATTACATAACCGCAAAATGAGTGGTATCAGATGATAGCCTACCCTCGCTACTATGACCCTACCAAGTGGGAATGAATTGTATGCAGTATTGACGAAGATGTTCCACTTACTACCGCGGAGCAGCATATTCCCTCGGTCCCTTTCGATACTAGAAATTGAATTCTACGAGTCTAAATTCGGACTCCGAGTCCGAATTTGGCATCGATGCTAAAAAAAGACTCACGCCGAAGTGATATTTGATCAGGTCCATTGGTTTTTTATCCACTCATTTCATAAGTATTCCAAAACTGACTTGGGGAAAATACCCCTGGCCATAGTGCTTTACCTTAAAGCCCATTTAGGCAATATTATCGTGTCTATGTACATGATGTACTAGCAGGACATGTAAATTTTGCTGGACGAAGGGAATTTGGGATTCTTGAAAGTATAACCCTATTCTTTACAACCATCTGTTCCTTATGACGTGAGTGAAAGTGAGTACCCAGCTTAAGGTGCTCCTGATAGTGGTGAATGCCTGAGGATCGTTCATGGAAACCAGATCTGAATTTCACAGCTCGTTCATCAGGACATATGAAGTCACAACTCAGGACACACCAAAGGTAGAATAGAGCATGCCTTTCAAGAATGCCATTAGTTTGCAGACGCATGGGTTGAGTCCTTAAGAGTATGTCATTTACAGAATCATACAGACAAACTGAAAACTGTTTTTTAGAGAGAAGGATGGTAGAGCACAGTCCCCTCTGAGGTTCCTGTACCTTTCGCTTATCAGAATTATACTGCTGATAAAATGAAAATACAATACAAATGGCTGTAGCTTGATTCATTGCACAAAGACCTGCCTTATTTTCACCATACTCCTTTTTGAATTCTAAGGCAATGGAGGAACGATGGCCCAGACAAAACTTCTTTCTTGGAGGTTCATCCTCATTTGTTTCTTCTTCATCTTCACCTTCATCGTCACTAAGGTTTCTTGTAACAATTGGAACTGAACCCACAATAGCATCAATTCGTCCATGAAAAACCTGGTTGCAGCCTGAAAGTGAAAAAAAAAATTCTGTGATGACACACACAAAGAATGAAGACCCATAAAGTGAAATGGTTCATGGACCATATGCTCACAGTCACAGGTGAGCCAAAATGAAATGGCCAGGGCCATTGTGCTCACCTCATGTGGAGGAAAGATGGATAAAGAGCATGGTATTGTGTCATGTAGTGTTAGGTTTGATGTAGGTCCAAGCAATTACAATTTCCCCAAAATGGCAAATTTACAGTACATTCGACCTCTGTGACCTTGAAAAGTAGGTCAAATCAAAGAAGACCCGGGTGACACATTGAATGGTTGTTAGAATTAGATGTACATATGATATAAAATTGGTGCCAAACGGGCAAGTCATTACTAGGAATAATGGCATTTTGAAGAATTTAGGATTTGGCCCCCTCCCTGGAGGCCAAACGGCAAATCAGATCGCACCAAACTTCGGTACCTAAGATCACCTGACCAAGGGGTACATGTGTACTTAATTTGTGATCAATAGTCATTGCAGTTAAGAAACGTGCCATTGTTACGGCCTGACGGCAAATTTACGCCATTTGACCTCTGTGACCTTGACAAGAAGGTCAAATTAAAAACCTGTGTGACATATACTGTATGGTGGTTAGATGTACCAATGATATCAAATTGGTGGCAATCGGGCAAGAAGTTAAGGAATAATCACATTTTTAAGGTTTTTGGATTTTGCCCCCTGGTGGTCAAGTGGTATATCATATTGGACCAAACTTCGGTCCCTGAGATCACCTGACTAAGGGGTAAATGTGTACCAAATTTGGTATCAATAGTCATTGCAGTTTAGAAACGTGCCATCGTTACATCCTAACGGCCAATTTACACCATTTGACCTCTGTGACCTTGAAAAGGAGGTCAAATCAAAAACCCGGAGGATATATGATGCACCTTTGCTAGAAGTACCTACCATATTTTTTTAAAAATTTCCCGACTACTATTAAGGGAGATATTGCATATTTTCACTTTTAACGTTTGGCCCCCTGGTGGCCAAACTATGAAACGAATCGGACCGAAACTTGGTCTCCAAGGTGTCATTACATAAGGGTACATGTGTACCAAGTTTCAACTCAATAGCTCTAACAGTTACGAAACGTGCCCTGCTAACGGACGACGGACGACGACGACGACGACGACGACGACGACGACGACGACGACGGACGACGGACGCCACGGTATGGGATAAGCTCACCTCTGCTAAGAGGTGAGCTAAAAAGCATGATGTACCATTGCTTAGTAGTAGAAGTACATACCCTACCGGTACCATATTTCAGTACCATGTAGGGCAGAGTCATGTATTCATCCACGACCGGAAGTGTGGCACAGTCACATAGAGCTTATCAAAATGTCAAGTTGTGGTAAATACATGGCTGGGATGGACCAAAGTGGAATTAATTCTCAATCTGTGGTTGATTCTTAATCTACAGAGTCAGGCCATCACAGAAATATGCTTTTTGATAATATATTTAAGAAAATGTGGTCTCACTGGTCAGTTTAGAACTTGTACTTTGACAGGGCCATATCAATGCGCCAGTGACGTTTTGATGGATATGGTGTACGGAAATCTCTTTTTCTCAGGCAATCGGTATTGGAATGTTTTTAAACTTTATTATGCCATTGGCAAAGGGTTCTTCTTGACACATATAAAATTTTGTGCAGATTGATTGGTCCAATGTGTACTTTTTTTACCAAAACTTATGCACAACAATGTACACGTAATGTACACAGGTTTTAATAGAGGTCTCTGGCCTGTACATTGTGTACAACTTGTGCACCCCTCAAAATCAAAACTACATTAGCCTAAAGATAGAAACTTTCCAAGCAGTTTTAACCCAATTAAAGTGGAACTGACACGTACAGATTTTGCTATGTTGTGAAGACATTTTGTTTCTAATAGCTTGGTATAATATGTACCCGAAATTTGGGTCTAAACAATGCAGCCAGTTATGAGTAATCCACCTTAAAAGCAGGGACCACACAAACAGCGATTTTTCAATGAGCGCGCCTTGGAATCTTGAGCGTGACGTCATTTGGAGAATTTGGGTGCTGACGTATGGGCGGTTATTACCGCATAAATGGATCTCGCTTAATTTTTATTTTTATTTGTGTTTCTACATATCTCAGCTGAAACAGATCTACCAATAAACAGATCTTCACGACTAAAACACGTTGTTAGCGCTCGTTTTTTATATCCTCGATTAAGATCTCCCGCCGCGGTGCAATTGAAAATCACGCGTGTTTAAAAATGCAGGCGCACAACTTTATCTTTTCAACGGATCTCGTGCTACAGATCTTCGTGTATCAGACGTTAGATGGCGCTGCACTCGGGGCGGGTTCAACCTCGTACCCAGCGCACTCAGTGCGTGACCTTTCCCCTATACCCCCCTTCGCCCTCTCCTCAGCGTCCGACACACCGTAGGTCCGACACCCCACACGTCCGGCACTCCATTAGTCTGACATTGTCAAGAGAGAAATATATTTTGAACTTTTCCCATCAGTCCGGGATCCGACACTCCACAAATCCGACAGCAGGGCATTCATAGGGATTATAATTGTCGGACTTAGGCCTATGGGACGTCGGAGCTATGACATCTTTTTCTTTGATGTCGGACTGGGGTGTCGGACTGATGGGAAAAGTTAAGACATTATTTCTCTCTTGTCGGACTTGGGGTGTCGGACATATGGTGTGTCGGACTTATGGGGGATATATACATCGGGACAATTGCTTTTAAAGATCATGGGTACGAGGCTAAACCCGCCCCGACAGCAGCGCCACCAAACGTCTTATGCATGAAGATCTGTAGCACGAGATCCGTTGAAAAGATAAAGTTGCACGCCGGTAGTTTTAAACACGCGTGATTTTCAATTGCGCTGCGGCGGGAGATCTTAATCGAGGATGCTGATTGGCTGAGGTGCACGTTGCTCATTAATTCAGCTCATGAATATTCATGTATAGAGCCAGTTTTCATCAATCCACCTTCGATTCGGTTCACGTGACTGGAAGGAATTTTTTGATTGGTTCAGACTCAAGGCTCTAATGGCGGACGGTTGAAATCGAAGCGAGGGGATTATCTGCAAAACTGGCCTCAAAAACCAGATTTTGCAACTTCTGAGTGGATTTCAAGGGGCTAACTGGTATTAAAGTTTCATTATAAATCTTTTATCTTAGAGCGGTCATAGTGTATTTTCGTGGCTAATTTGCACAGAATGAGCTGTAGAAGGCACCGGGTTTCTGTCGACTGCTAATACCCATGATGCCTCAAATTTTTGGGATTTCCTAGTTGTGTGCCAGACGTTATGATTTCATCATATAAGTCTGGCGTGAGAGACTAGCTCTTTTCCCCCTTGGAGTTAAGGGTAGTAAGCGTAGCCAGAAGCACACCTAGATATCCAGGCCAATCGATGCGTGAAAGGCTTAAAAAGCAACCTGATTGGAGGGGTACCATATTCCATACACCTATAGGAATTCCATATTCTGTACTAATACCTCACGAATATTCTTCAGCGCCAACGTGGAAGGTGGCACCACACCTCCGAAACGGCACGGGTGTTTTGCGGGCGGCAGTTAGATCAAAAGTTGACGAAACCTGATTATTGGAAATGAATAACGATTATGGTAACTTTTGGATCAACATGGTTTATTGTTGCTCACACGATTGATTTTGACCATATTTTTACTTTTGAAAAAAAGAAATTATATCATCCACGTTTATACAATCACAATCTCTTGCATTTCAAAGAATCATCACTGATTACCACTAGGTCAGAATAAAGGCTTATTCCCAAAATAGAGGAGCCCCTCCCCTTTAAGGGGTTAGTGTGAAGTAAAATTGGTCCTGACCTCTTAAACAGGTGTGATCCTGATACTATACATTGAGCTGAAATATCCAATGTTGATTTTTAGAACTCCGCCGAGTAGTTTACGAATTATAGCGCGCAAACTTACGTGCGCCATTTGGAGAATCTTGCAACGACATCATGACATTTCGACGTCATGGCAAGATTCGTCATGCATTTCTACATGAATGCACAGTGTCCTTGTGATGTAACAAGGACATTTGGCAGGAAAGTTTGTGCGCGTATAACTCAACAAGAGCAACGCAGGGCGTGGCATATGCCCCCGACCTGAATGTTAAATTGGAAGTCCAGAAAAGATGGGCATGTGACTTTCTAAAGCAGGCAAACTTTACTTGCAGGAATTGTTTGTGGTGGTTGAGTGTATGGCCTAAAAATATGTAATCACGCTGAACATGTTGTTTTTTTGCATTTGACCTCCTGATGGCACAATGGTGAGTAATATGATGTGACTATTCAGTGCTCACCAAGATATATGTAGCAACTTTGGGATGAATAGCTTTTAAACTGGTTGCCTAAAAAATAAAATTTCGAAGTGACTTCATAAATTCAAGTATACTTTGACCTCTGTGACATTTAAAGGTAGGTTTAAAGGTCAAAACCTGTAGAATATGTTATGTCCTATCATTAGATGCATCCACCATGGAAATGAATGATAAGGGAGAAAATTTCAACGTTCGAATGTATTTCACGTGTACCGTTGGCCCCTGGTGGCCAAATCATGAATCATAGAAGGCCGAAATTTGCTGTATAGGTGAACATCACCTAGAGGTAGGTACATATGTACTAAGTTTGGTGTCAATAGGTTGAGTGGTTGCAAAGAAATAAATCTTTGTAAATTCAAGTATACTTTGACCTCTAGGCTCTGTGACCTTGAAAAGTAGGCCAAGGTAAAAACCTGAAGGATATGTTTTGTCCCACCATTAGATGCATCCACCATAACAATTTGGTTGAGCTTCGACCAATATCAAGGGAGAAATTGCAAAAAATGTGTTTTCACACCTTGCCCCCTGGTGGCCAAACCATGAATCATACAAGATTGAAACTTGGTGTACAAGTTAACATCACCTTGAGGTACATGTATCAAGTGTGAGGTCAATAGCTTCAGTGGTAGTGAAGAAATAAAACTTCGTAAATTCAAGTATACTTTGACCTCTGTGACAAAATCGCCGCAAATTCGCGGCAGATTCGCTGCAAATTCGCCGCAGAATCGCCGCGAATAATTTGGACAAAGCCCCTTACCAGGTTTTATCAGGATGTATTTATATGCACATGATCTTCACACTGAATGGGTTATTAGCAGTTCGAGCTCCAACGTGTCAGTTCCTCTTTTAACATGAATACTGTCCTTGATATCACTGTCAGGTGAAATGAGTTTTCAAGGCAGTCACCCATGTCATGTTCTCTATCTTACTGTTATCGAACCTGGAACTTATGTCAGCAGCCAGTAATTCAGACAGCAAGAAATTTTGAAAGCTGTTTTTATATAAAATATATGGCTATCAATTGATGCTGGTGTGTGTCCAGAAATATTGCCAGGTTAGGGTTTGAGTGGTTGATGGGCGCGTGAGATAATCATTACAACTATATCGATGGCGAGCGCCCAAAAATTGAGGGGTCTGACATGTCTGAGGGAAAATATGAAGTGCATTGGACACACACTGCAGTGAAATGAGTGAGGGTTGGGGTAAAAAGCCTGAAAATTTAGGAATTATCCTTGAAATTGCAAGAAATATAGGAAATATAGGAATATAGGAATTATACCAGCCCCAAGGTCAGAAATATAGGAAATAGGAACGGTTGGAGCCCTGCATGTTTTCATCATTTACCTTTGGCCCTGTAGTATTATCTAGGTCGTCTTAAGGTCATGTTTACTAACAGTACTTCCTATTTATCCACTTATCTATGACCCTGATGCCCTAACAGGCCCCCTGGTGGCCAAACCATGAATCATATGAGGCCGCATTTCAGTCTCTGATAGTCAAGACCGTTACCATTTTAGGAAACCATTATTATTTCCTGTTTAGGAAAACTGGTGCAAATTTATTTCCAGATAAGGAAACCTCCATGTTTTCCCCACTTATTTTGGTTCTGCCACGGTGGCTTGCCACATTGTCACTGGCATGACTGGTTGTCACTTCTCAAGATCATACTACTGGATCAGTCCCATACTATCTGATCACTGTTACCCTCTGTTACCATTGCCTTTTTGCTCGTTTTATACAAAAGTGTTTTTCTATTCAGGAAATCTTTGGATTGACCTCCATTTTTTTCCATTTCTGGAAAAAGTTTATTTCCAATAACACTAACAGGTCCAGGAAACATTACTGGTGCAAGAGCAGAAGTATGCTCTTGATTATTTTTGATATCCAGATTAGGAAAACAATTTCCAAATCAGTAAATAAGTTTCCTATGAAATGGTCCAGGGACCATGTGCTCACCTGTATCAAAGGACATAAGAGAGGAGCAGTATCAAGCAAGCATATTTTGACTTTCGACATTTTGCCCCCTATTGTCCGAACCGTGAAATGTATGACATCACGATTTGGTGTCTGAGTAGGGGCCACCAAGAGTACATTCATACTAAGTTTGGGATCTCTGGCTAAAGCGGTTACAAAACGTGCCACCGTTGACTAACTGCGGTGCCGCCAACACACTTTGACCTCTGTGACCTTGAAAATAAGGTCAAATCAAAAGCCCGGAGTATATGTGATGTCCCATTGGTAGAAGTACCTACCATATTTTTTCAAATTTTTTGGACCAGTATTAAGCGAGCAATCGCATATTTTCACTTTCAACATTTGGCCCCCTATTGACCATACCGTGAAATGTATGAAGCCACAATTTGGTGTATGAGTAGGGGCCAACCAGAGGTACATTTGTTTAAAGTTTGAGATCTCTGGCTGAAGCGGTTACAAAACGTGCCACCATTGACTAACTGTGGTGCTGCCGACACACTATGACCTCTGTGACCCTGAAAATTAGGTCAAATCAAAAACCCGGATGATATGTGATGTCCCATTGGTAGGAGTACCTACCATATTTTTTTCAAATTTTTCGGAACAGGAATAAGGGAGAAAATGCATATTTTCATTTTTTACCTATGGCCCCCTGGTGGCCAAACCGTGAAACATATAAGGCCGGGATTTGGTCTCTGAGTAGCGGTCACCTAGGGGTACATGTGTACCAAGTTTGAGTTCAATAGCTTCAGCGGTTACAAAACGTGCCACCCATGTCTAACGACGACAGACGACGACGGACAACGGACACTGCGTCATGGTAAAGGCTCACCACAGGTGAGCCAAAAACTGGGCCTATCTTATGCATTTGGGCAATACAGTGAGCTTAGTTAGGTGACCTTTGCGTCACACCCTTGATCTCTTCATGAAAACCCAGTTTAAGGGGTTGAAATGGGGCCAAATGCACAGCAAAAATTCAGCAATATTTGCCGTGACGGTCATAATATATTGCTATTGTTCTCTTGCGGAGGGGTTCCAGCTCAGGCCTTGGGCGACGAAATGTGCGGGTCATAAGGGGGTGCATAAATCTTTTGTTATCTACCTCGAGCAGACGACGTTGCCTCGCTTTTGCGTGCGGAGGTGTTCCAGACCCTGTTTTACAACATAATCCAATCCCCTGTTTTATCTGAGGAGATATTGACTCTCAAATAATTGGTATAGCACTCACCAATACTAGTGTTAATATAATTCATACTGGTTCCACAGCCGCAGAAGCACTCAGTCAACTTATGGGAAGTCTGGTCATCGAGATAACATGGACAATCAGGTGCAAGCTGCTTCAGCACATGGTTGACAAGTAGTGTGGCCATTTCACTTTCATAGACGCATTTAGGATCTTCAATATTCTTCTTAATTTGGTACACATCTCCATTTGCTGAAACAAATAAAATAATAATGTTTACAAAATGGCATCCGTTCCAACAACCTTTTCAGTAACAACCGACCGTTGACTCACAGAAAATTTTTATGCTCATGTCGTTTTATGCCTCCACCACTGAAATTTTTGGAATGGTGAGCTTGTGATGCCGATGGGCTGATGAGGGCGCCACCTAAAGGAGGTGCTTCAAAACAAAACAATTTCTGAATTTGACACTTACATCTGAGGCATTTGTGGACTGCGCCCTCAACAGCCCATGCTAGTTTATGCATGATAGCAATCCACTAGGATGTCCACAATCTACACCATTGAAATTGACCTGGGATAATGAGGGCGCAACAGTAGGTGGCGCTAAAGCTGGATGAAATGTCCATTTTGGGGGTTTTGAGGGCAGGCCTCTCAATTACATGATTCCTACACCGTATAACGGTGTAGACGATATCGGTCTCTAACTTTGTTTTATGACGTCAATGTTGAGGCAAATTGGCACAATGAAATGTCCCCAAATTAAGCTAAAAAGCAAACAAGAGGCCCAAGGGCCTGGCGCTCAGCTGAAATGGCTAGGTGAAGGCAAGGGCCAAGTGTGTGTCGGTACCGTTATTATGAGGCAACGTGAAGCTATAACGTCTAGCACGCAGAAGTGCTGGTGCGAAGACCTTCTTGCTATATCAGTGCATGCTGAAGTACTGAGTTGACGTCACCCTGCTATATGACGTAAAGTCATTTCTATTGCCGTTGCAGTAGTGGGGTGTGTGATGACGTCAAGGAGTTGTGTGGTGACGTCAAAGAGTGGAGTCCTTGTCTTCATGCAGCGTAGGTGGAACTAATAACATGCACATGGACACAAGGTACATAATTATCACAGTGTATTTTGTGAGGTGGGGCCTGGTGCTTTACAATGGTCAAATGAACCGACTGTTGTCTGGACATTGATGAAGTGGATGCAGCCAAATGTTTGGGACGGTCTTTTTTGTATGTGAAGAAAAGAAGATAAAGAGTTGGTTAACAAAATGAACTTTATTGGTGTGACAGATATTTGATGCCTTTCGGCAGATATTTGAAGCGCCTTGCGGCAGATATTTGTTGCCTTGCGGCAGATACTTGATAACGCTCTCCGGGAATGGAAAGCAGTAAAACGAGTAAGCACACCTTACTCTGAATGTGGGAACAGCAAGTGCTTCCCTGGACTTGAAATGTGCCAACGACTCCTCTTGCAATAACCAACAACAGTAAATCTGTAAAAAAAGAGAAGAGAAATTAACACTGACTGAATAAAAAAGGGTGATATAGACGGGGAAATGTACACCACCGGATACAGTCTGTGCTTGACCAGGCATCGGTCAGATGATATCCTGAACAAGGCATCTATGGAAGCAAATCCAGAAAGAGACTTAACCTTTGAAGGGCACACTTATTACTCAGTGAAAAGTCAGTCCTGTGGGCTGTTTTCCAATTCAAAATAAAAGTGTAACCTCTTTAAATTAGTCTCACAGACTGAACCATAACACTCAACAGCCAACCGTGCCCACATGATGTGAGCTGAGAGCTGGGCTTAAAGATGAGCGAGTGGTGTACTACATTTTGAAAATTGTCTATCGTCTACGACATGTGACAGAACAGGATCTAGTGGACTTAATGATGAGGTACTATCAAATAAGGTGTCCATCAATTGAATCATGAGGGCCTGTTGAGTTATCCTCTTAGTCTTAGGCTATCGTTTTTGTCTTTTTTTACAGCCAACAGTACAACCATGCACAGCACAGTGTACAGACAGTACAGGATTGCAAACCAAAAACATGAGCATTGCTGCCTAACGAAACTGCAGTGGAATTCATACTACGATGTCATAATGTGACTTTCAAAATAATTTTTTTCACGGCCAATGACCAGACAGGGAGAAAACAAACGTAAATGGCGAGATTTGTTGCAAAATTGCCAACCACAACAACTCGGGGACCGTAGCCAAAATGGCCGACGGCGAATTCTCCGGTCGCTCGCGCAGTCCATAAACAAGCATCAATTTTACCAACTTTGGGTGCAAGCTTGGTCATCAAAGTTACAGAACTGTTAGAAATACATCTAGACAACATAAATATACAGTTAAAAGTGCATAAAAATCCCGTTTCAACCTCCGGGCGCTACCTTTTTTTCTCCGCCAGACTTCGGGCCCTACCGGTCGTTATTTAGTGCGACCGCCACCAGAGTGTTTATCAAGATCTTTCGCCGTTTTAATTGCGCGTTTTAGGCAGATCAATCAATTATTACATGCATGCATTATATATCACCGAAATGATAATTGCGTAGGCTATTTGAAACTAAGTTCAGATATTATTTTCGATCTTTGAACTGAATTAAGGCGAGTGATTCTTGACACCCGGTCGACAAATCAGGACTTGCAAAATTCACGTGAGATCGCTTGCATCATCGGCACGTTTGAAAGCCGAATTTCACAAATTCCACAAATATTTATCACATACTATATGTATCACCACAAAGGTAACTCTCTAGACTATTTGAAACCAAGTTCAGATACTTATTTTCACAAAAATTCGAAGCTATGCAAGCGATTTTTCAGTGGTAGAGATCGACGGAAACAAATTTCTCGCTCTAAAATGACATGAGACGAGCACCAACTTTCGCTAATTTGTGCACAAAATTTCCGCAATATTATAAAAAACTATTGATAAATCTGAATTATATAGACTCTTTGCAGTACCTTCACAAATTTCAGGTACATGGTCATGTTGATTAAAAGAGTATCAACCGATTGAACATGAGAAAGTTCACTCACCTTCATTGAAGCAGCGACTACCGCCATTTTTAAATGGTGGCATCTCTTCTATCGATCGGCCAATCAGCAGCACTGCTTGCAAAAAGTTGAGCCACCGCCAAATTTGAAATCGCCAAAATTCAGTCAATGTGCCTGCAGCGCCAACTGGCGGTGAAAACTATATTAATTCCATTAAAAGTAAAAAATGAAAAAATATTAAAAAATATTCAGCCATATTTGAAATCAATATTTGCTCTGTGGACCGAGGTAAAAAGGGAAAGAAATCTAAACGCGAAATGACCTCATTCTCTTAATATAGGTCGGATCGCGCTGATTTTTCGTTTTTTGAGTTCACCTTCGGCAACTCCTAATTTACCACCGTCAACGAAGTGGCTGGGTCTTCCCGGTCAGAAATGTCCAATTTTGTCCACAGATGGGTCCCTAGATGGATGGATGGATGGATGGATGGATTGCAGGACGGACACCATTTGAACAGCTATTCTACTAGCTCCGCTGACTTTGTCAGCTGAGCTAAAAAACATGTCCCCAAAATAGGATAAAAAAAAACAGGGTGTAGAGGTCTCCACGTAATTGAAAGGCCTGGAGGGGGTGTAACAAAATGTGCTCTCATCAAAATTAAATGCAAACATTTTATCCTTTCCGCCTGATGTGTCTACTTAGTCTCCTACATTTCCTATAAAGATTCAATTGGGTTTCAGCTGGATTAACCCTTTGTTTGACTTAACCATTGAGGCCTATTGCAGTGCCATCTTCAGGCGATTACTGAGACTACATGAGGCCAGGAGCAGGGGTCGTAGTAGGACATTCCTTAAAAGCTGAACTGCATAGATAAATGAAATGGTCCAGGGACCATGTGCTCACCTGTATCAAAGGACATAAGAGAGGAGCAGTATCAAGCAAGCATATTTTGACTTTCGACATTTGGCCCCCTATTGGCCGAACCGTGAAATGTATGACAACACACTTTGACCTCTGTGACCTTGAAAATAAGGTCAAATCAAAAGCCCGGAGTATATGTGATGTCCCATTGGTAGAAGTACCTACCATATTTTTTTCAAATTTTTTGGACTCGGTAAGGGATCACGTCCAAAGTCCGCACGCGAATATTCGCTGCGCGAATCGGGGCGAAAATTCGCCTGGTCGAATATCGCCACACTCATTCGCCTCCAAATCGCTCCCTGCTTTGGCGTTCTATTATGATCAGGCGAAAATTCGGACTGAATAAAAATCGCAGGCGAAAATAATAATCGCGCCTAATTCGCTCTCACCAACCATCGGAACGAAGCGAATATTAGAGGCCTACATGTGTTGTAGTATGCGTATTCCGACATCAGCTGATAGCAGACCGAACAAAAACACAAACTGGAATTCCCGGTCAACCTGACTGCAGTAATCATATACATCACATCTATCCACGAGGAGCTACACAAATTTGGCACAGAGGTTTGAGGTTCTTAGTATTATGGTATGTATTCCGAAGGATTGTGGCGGAATGTACCGAATCATACAGCTAATCATAGTTAGGCTTATGTTTCTGAGTCTCAGCCAACCAATCAAGATCGTTGTAGTATCCGGTTATCCTAAACAGCGCCCACCAGCGTCCACCAGCGTTCACCAGGTTTAAAGTCGGGTATAAAGTCATCAAATAAAATTTTGTGGCCAAAACGTACACCATAAAAAATACATTTCCTCAAAATTTTATGCTTATTTCGTTTATGACCATTATATTTTACTTTGATGGCTTTAATGTATGTATGTGTTTAAACCTGGTGGACGCTGTTTAGTATGACCCGATTTGTTTACGTGACTGCACTTTTCCGCCAATAAAACAAGACGAAAGTCGTTGCAAAATCGTTCCGAATATCGGACAAGCATGCAAGAGCCACCAATTTCGTAAAATCGCTCCATTATCGCCTGGAGCGATTTTTGGGGCGAAATCGAAGAATTGGCGCGATTGTGGGCGAATTTCGCATCTGACATTCCGGCGATTTCATATTATCGCCTCACATTCGCCGGTCGATTTTCGGACAGATTTCGCAGGCGAAATACTGTAGGGTGAATTTCGCCGGCGAATATCGCGTGCGGACTTTGGACGTGATCCCTAATAAGCGAGCAATCGCATATTTTCACTTTCAACATTTGGCCCCCTATTGACCAAACCGTGAAATGCATGAAGCCACAATTTGGTGTATGAGTAGGGGCCAACCAGAGGTACATTTGTGTAAAGTTTGGGATCTCTGGCTGAAGCGGTTACAAAACGTGCCACCATTGACTTACTGCGGTGCTGCCGACACACTATGACCTCTGTGACCCTGAAAATTAGGTCAAATCAAAAACCCGGAGGATATGTGATGTCCCATTGGTAGGAGTACCTACCATATTTTTTTCAAATTTTTCGGACCAGGAATAAGGGAGAAAATGCATATTTTCATGTTTTACCTTTTGCCCCCTGGTGGCCAAACCATGAATCATATGAGGCCGCAATTCGGTCTCTGAGTAGCGGTCACCTAGTTTGAGTTCAATAGCTTTAGCGGTTACCAAACATGCCACTATTGTTTAACGACGACGGACGGACGACGACACCGCGTCATAGTAAAGGCTCACCACAGGTGAGCCAAAAAGCTCGTCACACAAACTGTTTATGATCACTCTTTCTTCACTCTTTTCTTCACCCTTTCTTCATACTTGATATCTATAAACATGTAATTGTAACGTCATTGATTAATGTCGCCAGTTCTGAGGACGTCGCTTTTAATGTCGCCACGTCAGGGAAAGTAGAAATAACGTCACGGCGAATGTGGAGACATTAAAAGCTACGTCCTCAGAACTGGCGACATTACATGCATTACAAGCAATGACTTTAGAAGGCAAATATAGTTAGAATGCGGAATCGAAATGTGTTTTTGATGGGTATAATCGAGGCGCTACTTTTTCGATTCAAAATGGCGGAAAAAACCCACCTCCTCCAGTTGTGCCTGCCGCCACGTCCCAATGTCCCGTCACAAACGCCACTGGGTCGAGTTTGGGATAATAATAGACAACGACTGCTTTCTCGGGCGATTTTCAGCCAAGTGTGCAAATTGGGGGTAAAAAATGTCTCATCTCATAAAACCCATTTTAATCATGAAATTTGGCCCAGGAAGCAATTTGATATACCGGTAAATTGGAAAATGATTTTTGGGGCTCCAAAAAATTGTTTGGCATACTTTTGTGATTTTTAGACAAAATACGAGGACTTTTGTGGCTCAAATGTCTTTTTTGATACCCGTCTTTAGTGAGGTCATTTTCAGTAAATTACAAATTTTTCTTCCAACTTGAATAACCTTATCACTTTCAAAACTTATTCATGTTTCTATATCTTAGATCACAAATAAGATATATTTTATTTCCTGGGTTTCTTTCAGGAAATAAAAGTAAAAATAGCTGCGTTCCAAATTTGGATCGGTCCTCGTCTTTCTTGTTACCATCATTCCAAAGAGGGAAAATAGCTAACTTGTTGTCAAAAAGATAGCAAATATTAATATTTGGTCGCATGTCACAAACTGGGCATAAGAATTTGATGGACTCGTTGCATTGCAACTGCAATTTTCAGATTCAACACATGATTTTCATATCTAATGAAATGGTCCAGGGACCATGTGCTCACCTGTGTCGAAGGGGAGGCTATTAAGTCAGTGATTCTGACATTGGTAAAGCTGTATATATCATTTTATGGTCAGACCAGCAATTGTCAATGATCCCTGTATGGTGCACATGATGTGCATTTGTAAATACAAGGTCTAATTTGGTGTGGTAATCAGTTGTTGACCTTTGGCCCCCTATTGGCCAAACTGTAAATCGTATGACGCCACGATTCAGTCTCTGAGTAAAGGTCACCCAAGGGTATATATGTACCAAGTTTGAGTTCAATAGCCTCAGCGGTTACAAAACGTGCCACCATTGACTAACAGCGGTGCCGTCGGCGAACTTTGACCTATCTTACCTTGAAAATTAGGTCAAATCAAAACCCCGGAGGATACGTGATGTCCCATTAGTAGAAGTACCTACCATATTTTTTTCAAATTTTTCGGACCAGTAATAAGGGAGAAAACGCATTTCTTCATTTTTTACCTTTGGCCCCCTGGTGGCCAAACCGTGAAACATATGAGACCGCGTTTTGGTCTCTGAGTAGTGGTCACCAAGGGGTACATGTGTACTAAGTTTCAGTTCAGTGGCTTTAGCGGTAACAAAACGTGCCACCCATGTCTTACGACGACGGACAACGACGACGGACGACGACGACGGACGCTGCGTGATGGTAAAGGCTCACAGGTGAGCCAAAAATTGGCCTATGCTTTTCAATGAGGTGTCTATTTCTTCCTTATGATGTCTTCTTTAAGATAGGTGAAATTTAATTTCATCAAGATTTTTCTGGTGGCAGGGGGAGGCAAGAAGGCCATTTTGGCAGGGGCGGACTCCCATTGAGGAGGAGGAGTGAGGAGGAGGAGGAGGAGGAGGTGGAGGATGACTTAAGGCCAATTCCATCTAAATAGGGACATGGCAGGCCAAAATCCATTTAGGTATTTTCATAAAAGTAGTTGCCTATTTTGAACGTATATATGGGATATCAAAAACCATGACAATTTTTTTGATACCGCCATTCAAAACTTCTTAGTAACCGTGACAACCGACAAGCCTATTTGTCAAATTTTTGTCATTTTCAGTCAGCAAAATTTCTATTTTTTGAACTGCTGGTACTCAGGTATAACAAATGGTACAGATAATCTTTTCAGATGATTTGTTAGTGGAAGACATATATTACCATGGGTCATACCAGTTTTCCACAACTTATTTCTTATTTTTGGTAGAATATGTCATCTTTTTGACACCGCATTCAGAAATGGTCGTGTAACGCCCGTCACGATTTTGACAATAAAGTTTGATTTCTCACACAAGCCAAGGCAGAATTTTATGCCAATGCAAATCCTAAGTTAGTGTACCATTAGGTATAGAAATAAACCACATTGAGTTGCCTGCCTCTGGTAGTTAACCCATAAAAGCCGTGACAGGTGTTACAAAAAGTGCTCCGTGATGGGCGTTACGGCCATGCTTCCTTCAGTTAACACCACTTAAAGAAAAAAATTTTCCCAAAATTTTTTATTCTCTTTGGAAATTTAGTGGTAGGAGTAATGACACCAAAAATGTGTTGTATCATTTTCAAAATCATTTCCTTCATCATTTAAGCCAGACTTAAGGGGTGAAAGTGTCACCCCAAGGTTAAGCGCCTTGCCCATGGTCACAGTTGAACTTGAGTAGCATGAAGTATCAGAATCATTAACATGGCATTTAGGGATGACTTTGATACTCATAAGAAATTGTTTCAGTCCCTTTTCTGGCACAAAAGACAGCTTTATTGCATCAAATTTCGCACAAGGTAATGCCCGTCACATACTTGTAACACCCGTCACAGTGATTTGAACCCTTAGTGCCCGAGTAGCATCCACTTGGTCAAATTACTGCATGGCTAAAATGAATCATATGGGCATAGACTTAAAAGTGATAGATAACATAGAGCTGAAATAAATCACAGTTCACAGAGATTTCACCACTTATCACCCTACCCAGAAACCTGTGTCTTTTGGGTGTATCGCCCGTCACGCTTAATTAACGTGAAATTAGCACTAATTACGACAAAAATTTTAGAACAAATGGCATTTATTTTTAAAGTTCATAGTTTTGCAATGTAGAAAAACACATTTGTTTAGACTTTTATTTGTTGTTGTGAACTGTGGCACAACAACGATGTTAAAAAATCTGTGCAAATGTAACGCCCGTCACAATGGACAATGATGGAATTGGCCCTAACTGTTATGATTATGAGCACTAAATGATCCCTTGGGTTGAAGAACATTAGTTCTTAGGTGTCTACTATCACCAAGCTAAATTATAGTGAAAGAATTTATGCTCTAGGTATAGCGGTTCTTTTTTTATGGTTGGTTGAATTATTGTTGGTTCCCCTGGTGGCGAGAAATTGAACTAAATGTCAAAAACTGCCAGTCTTCCTTAAAACTAGGATTTCTCAGTAACTATACTATCACCACCAAACTTGCTCTAAAAGACTCATGAATTCATCTGGAGTGTAGGATGAACATAAAGTTTGCTTAAGTGGGGTAAAATCTAGAGTATATTCGCTATTTCTCTGCAGTGCCCTCCAGGTCATTTTTACCAAAATGTGGACCAATTCTAGACCCCCCTGTAGATTTTTTTCCTGTTTTTTCTGTCTGATCCTTTAGAGCCATTACCCAGGTCTCCTTTGCCACCCATCAAGTTGATTTTTAGCCCATTCATAGGCCAGAAGTTGTGACTTGCCAAGAAAGGGTCACTTTTGAGAAAACACTAAAAACGTGATTTGAATTTAAAGGCATTTTCTATTAAAACTGGTGTACTAACTCATGAATGAGCGGTAACTAAACATGACCCTGGGGTTTGGATGGTATATTTATGTAGAAAATATATAAGGCTACAACATATAAAAAGTTTCCCACATATTTTTTTTTTAGCACGCAACGCAATTGAGGCCCAGTTTGTGACATGCGACCATGTGAATGACCAGGACCTGAGGAAGCTATTTTGGAGTCAATTATGAAATCTTAGTGTTATTTTCAGAGGAAAAATGGACTTCCTAATGTGTCAATGCAAGGTGTCACACAAATTCAAATTGCATGTCTTTCTTGTTACCGCAAAATAGTGGTGATTCTATGAAGAAACTGAAGAAGAGAACTTAAATTGGTGTAATGGGCCATGTTGGCTCCAATTTAAGGGGCAGAATTTAGTGCACCTGTCAGTAGGATTCCAAGTAATGCTCCATTATGTGTCTTTCTTGTTACCAAAAACTGTCTTTTATGTTACTATTATGATGCATTGTGGGTAGAATCAGGGTAAAATCAAGGTAACAAGAAAGACAGGCGGTAACAGAAAAGATATTGGGGTTATAAAAGTCTTCGAATTAACCCATTTACCATGATGCAGACTTGTATTTTTTTAAAACAATCATCAATAGACAACTAACTACATTTTATAATGAATAGATTTACTATGCGAGTCCTTTGACTTGAGTTACGGTGGTAACAAGAAAGACGACCCTGGTAACAAGAAAGACAGACCCTCAACATTTGAAAATTGATTTTCTCAGAATTTAGAGATAATCTTGCATTGCAGGCTTGTAAAATACTTACTAATTTGTTGAATAAGCCATTGGAAACCAAATGATCAGGAAAAAATTGGTTTGATTTTTGAAAAGTGTCTTTCTTGTTACCGTATTCAATATTGCACACTTGGCTGAAAATCGCCCTCTCGCTGCTTTCTGGGTAGGCCTATGACTCCCGGCGAAAACTTTTGTCATTAAACTCCGCTTTATACGGACAAAGGTCACTTTTCAAAAGGATTCTGGGCATCCAAAGTCTTCGTAAGGATCTATGTTCACGAAGGCCTGGAATCGGTGCGAAATCGGCCCGGGAAATCGGCCGATGAATTTGGGCGAAAATTGTTGATTTTTGTCGCTGTAGGCCCCTACATACATTACATCCCCTTCTGGATGTGTATAGATCGAGTCAACTTGGTACCCTCGGCCTTGCCGCTAGGTGGGGGACAAGACCTTGGCTCTGCTTGGGCGCCATTGCTCATGAATATTCATATATTCAAATTTGTTCTGGTCTCACCGAATTGATGATGGCGCAAGTTTTGTTCAAACTACTGCTTCAAAATACGCCAAATAATCTTTTTCTTATATGACTATATTGTTTATCAAATGTATGTTTTGAAAAATGCCATTTGAACGATATTTTTGATGTATGTCTTGGTAAGTATTTTTAGAATTATTAATAGAATTATCAGTCCCAAAGACCGCGACACCCAGATTTCTGCCCGCCCCCCTGCGAAGATAAGCAAGATGGCCGCCAACCAAAACCGATGGTCTCTCCGCCGCCCTGGTAGCCAAAAGGTGAACCCAAGGGTACCAAGTTGAGATCGAGTATGCCAGCCATGCCAGGAAGAGCCAGGAAATGGCCGCGCATGCGTAGTTTGCCGAGTGGCAGAATGTACACATAGCCTATTATGTGTGTCAACAAATGTAGCCTACACAAAATGCGTCACGTCGCCGTTTGCCACTCAGCAATGAGCAAAGTGCGTGCGCATCCGATTTCCTGGCGAATACATAGCAACTGACGTTGCGTAGCTCTGGTGCACTCGATCTATTACAGAGATCCTGGAATCAATACACCTTACTCCGAACTCAGGTTGACCCCAGATTGACCTCAATTTCTCTGTGCTGATTGGCTGAGACAGCGGTCGATGGTGCTGCCACCGGCTTATCGGCTTGTCAATGTACAACTTCCGGTTCTAATGCATTTAGCATTGGCCATTGGGCTAAAAATAGCACCTGAGTTCGGAGTAAGGTGTATACAGGGCCTGTCAAAAACAACGCCATGAGAGGCCTGTGGATGTGTGGTGGACATGGTGGAGTCCAGAGCAGTGAGCATGGTGAGGGCGAGGGTGGTACTTACATTTTCCTTCGTCTACTACTTCATTGTAGCGATCCATATAGTCGAAGATAGCAGCCAGACGTTTGTCCATTCTTGTATAATAGCCATCCTCACATGCCATATGTAACTTAGTAATAGAGTTTTTGAAGACGTCCCAGGCCAATTCCCCCTCGTTAACATCTTGTGCCGCGAAGAACTCGGGCAGTAGATCGCGTTCAGAGCACTCAGATAACGGGCAACGAACATCATTGACAGCCACGAAATTCGTGTAGAAAAAATCCCCACAATTTCCTCCTCCCACCACTTTACCCGACATCCTATCTAAAAAGTTAATTACAGCAACTTTCGTGGCGTTTGAGATCGGTATTTTCTCAATCTGTTCATGTTTTTGCTGCGTTGTTGAACACGAAGCACCGATCGCCGCCATTACTACCTTGAGAGCAGCCTCGTACCCAACCAGACTTCGGTCTCACTCCACGGTTCCGGAGGGCGCGCCAGGTTGGGACCATAATGGCATAATTCACCGCAGGGCGAATCTTAGAGCAACAGGATTTTGGGAAGGAGGGGGCGCATATCCTTTAAAAAAGGGCACTTATCCTCCAAACCGAAGGTGCGTGATGCGACACAGCGGGGGATCTGGGCGGACTCCCCCAAGAAATTTTATAATTTATACGTGTCTCAGATGCGTTTCCTGGCATCTGAGATAAAAATATCTCAGCCATACACTTTTGAGTAAATTTCTAAAACCTGGAAGAGAATGGTCTTGGAGAGCCCTGAGTGTGCCTATTTGATAGAGACTTAGAAATATATGATTTCCAGGCATCTAGACCCGGCCCCCCTACTTGCAACTAAGGGGTACGCATATGCTTGTTCCACTTTTCTCAGGGTTGGGGGTGTTTTTCAGGACCGAAACTAGGGGAAACTCGGGGAATTTGGGGGGGTCTTTTATTCGTCTTCAGGATGTTTTTTCCCTAGAAAACCTTACTTTGGGGGGGTCAAATCGCATGTCTCCCCGAGGGTAGTGCCCAAGAACTGTTTTGGTTGTGGAATTGCACCCCAAAATGGTGCTGTCCATCATTTTCTCACCAAAAAAGAGAGGGAGTCCACCTAATCTTTCCTTATTAAGTTTTTCCAGACATCCCCTCACTGGTAGAGGGTTTGGAGCCTGATATTGCCGAGTTTGGGGGCATTCAAACTTGGTGTCCCCTAGTTTGGACCAATGTGGGGGGTCATTCAAACCTAATATCCCCTTTGGGGGGTCATATGACCAAAGGGTTTCCCTAGCTTAGGGGGGTAGGCCTATTCTTAGTGGTAGTAACAAGCACTGGTGCGTCTTATTTCCGGGAGTGGGGGGGCATCTAAATGGCTACTTGCCAGGGGTAAAAAAGGGTACCGGTCCACGTTTGCCCGCCTAGCTGGCGACTGCCGGAACCGAGGAGTGAGACCGAAGCAGAGTGTTCACAGCGGATGAATCTTGACCTGGTTGACCTAACTCAAAATACACAATAATTACTACATTATCAAGATAAGCGATTAACTCATTGTTTCACCTGTGAAATAAATAACTTATTAGGCCTATAGGAGAATACTACAATAGTTTGATAATATAACAAGACTTTGGAAGAAACTGGTTCCGGTACTACATTTCCGGTGCAGCATTTATCGATAGTGGCGAAATTTGTCTTTCCAAATTTTGTATCTTGCGTGTCTTGAGTTGAACACAACTTCGTAATCCATGTAATCCGATTTTGGCCACTGGAAACAGAAATCGTCGATTATCTTGGGTGGGCGATGTAGCTCCTAATGGTAACTGTCTATATGCCGTAAAACATTTATTGAAAGATCTACTGAAAACGTGTTCTAATTGAAATGCTGAGAGAGATGTCTTGTTCTCATCATGCGCCACTAATACAGGGTGTCCCTCAAAAAACAAAAACCCACCGAAAGAAAGGGATAACTCAAAATGTATAAATCATATAGAAAACCGATTGCAGTTTCAGAAACTAGAAGCTATAATCTTCCTTTGGATACCTTCATTGGATGCCTACTGTCACGGATGGCTGAGCACCACTCCCTTCAAAACCATAGACAGCAATTTTGAGACACATTTCTTCACAAAATGTCCAAATCTTCACGGTTAGTTTTCTTAACCCTTTCGAGACTGATTTAACAGGCTCCAACCCCACCTGCCGGCCTGATTTAACAACAAAAATTCAGAATTACCTGATAAAAGTTGCTCAGAACCATCGAAAACCGCAGCGAAATAGGCGATATCTCATATGAAAGGGTATTCCCCCAAGCATGATATCATTGCACACTGCCACTGGCTGAGACTTTAAGCGATTCTGGTGTAGGGGATTCCGGCGTTAAATTTGAATCGAATTTGCCCAACTCGACGATCGTCGTGCTTAGTCACGAAAGGATATCAAGAAGGCATTGGAAAAGGACAAGACCACAATTTCTGAATTATCTGTTGGTTTATGGTTAACTCACAGTCAGCAACATACTTTCAGTTGTAATGTACGCCCCAATGCCCTCAATATGTCCTCTGCCCCCCGGGCCTCTGCCTAGACAAAGTGTACCCTTGTCCACCTACCTCATGTACCTGCACTCTCATTTCTCTTCATCATTCATGTAGGCCTACGAAACCTCAACTTATGCTCAATGATTTTAATGACAATGCTCACACTAAACACAGGCATTTCCACAGGATCACCTGGGCCGACTTCGATTCACAAACTCTGGAGTAGAGTCGAGTAGAAAATCTGCCACCAGTAATGACGTCAACTCACGAATACGCATGCCTACTTGGGTCTCGAATTGAATTGCATCTACAACTCGGGTCAGACACTGCTCATGCGCAAACTGCCCCATCGTTGTTGTTGTCGTCATGCAGACAGCAATCCAGAATAACCGAGAATGACTTGACATTGAGAAAGCCTCATAATGATTTTCACGAATCACCGATCACACTACAATCAGCAAAATCACTAAAATTTACTCAAAAGCCATTGAAAATTGTTAATTTTCAACAAGTTTGAATAAATTTATACCGTAAAATGAACTTCCGGTAGCCATCTTGTATTAGCGACTTGAGTTCAACTCTCGACGGGCCAAGGGTCAGTCGGGTCGTGTATAGCGACATGGCAACGGTGCCGCCATGTTGGTTTGACAGTTCGGCAACTCGAGTAGAGTCAGCACTACGATTGGAACTCGGGTCACTCGAGTACGTCTCGAGTCCCAATCGAAGTCGACCGTGGCGATTCATTAAATTTTGCTTTTGACTTTGAGGTGTACAGTACCTTCAAGCTCACAATGCAATGAAAATACCCTCATAGCCAGAATCATTCCATTGGGCGATAATCAACAGGGCTACAAAATCAGTTAGCATGGGGCATCATCTTGTGGGACCCCCCCCCTCAGCTCCGGGCCCAAGAAACGGTCCCCACTAACACTTGAATGCAGCAACAGATTAGGAATGACATTTATATCATGGTTGTTTGGCTTTTGAGCAATGACTATGAACGGAGGTGTGTCCTTTCCCTTTCAATGAAATTACCGATAAATTTGGACATTTCTGAAATCTGCCTATTGTTTTGAAGAGAGTGGTGCTCAACCATCCGTGACAGTAGGCAAACTGCACACAGCGCCACCTCACTAACGTTTGTGACACTGCCTTCAAGTCCAGACTACTTTGGTGGATGAGTTTGCGAGTTTCCAATGTTCTGCATTCTGATCCCTGGACCAGATTGTTAAGGTTGCTGGTTTTTCACCCGTAGCGCACGCTATGATCTTGCATCATGTTAGGCACAGTCCGGAGGCACCTCTGTTACCCCGACCAGTTACCTAACAGAGATTTGAAACATCGCGCGTTTCTCTGCATTACGTCCGTACATAACGTCATGTATGTCGCACATGACGTAATGTATTAGCGCAGTGCATTGAAATTAAATAGAATTACTGAAACGAATTTTTCATTGATAATTTGTCAGAAAATCCAGAATATACAAATTGTTGCGAGCAATAAAAGATGAAGTTTGGTGCAAAACAAGTTGAAACAATCTGATCATAGCGCGCGCTACGGGTGAAAAACAAGCAGCCTTAATCTGATACAGGGTGTAGTTAACGTACGCCTCTGCCTGTGCACTCGCTGGGCAGTTCTCTATCCGTCCGCCGAACTGAGGCAGACTGATGAAATAGTGTGCTGCATTTCAATCAACATTTCTACAAAAACAGGCAAATATTCAGCATATATTAATTTTTATGAGTCAGAAATACTTTATTGCTTGTTGAAATTGACTTCGTATGGACAAAAACTTGCTAGATTTTAGTTGATTTCAACTGCGCCTGAGACGCAGTCGCATAAGAGCCAATTTTTATAAGATTCAGGCAGTGGGTGATATATGACCCCCTCAGGTTGACCTGAATTTTTTTCCCCTGCAAGGCCTATAGGTAGATAGAAGAAATCCAAATTTTTAGGTCTGGGAACCCAACGGTTTTTTTTCTAGGCCCCCTCAAAGGATCGGCCTTTTGAGGGTCAAAAGTGCACTTCTTCAAATTTTGGGATTTGAAATTGAAATATTGGGATGCGCCCTCATCAGCCCACATGTCACTCTCAGATGTAAGGAGCTTCAGAAAATAACAAAATTTGGGTGGGCTGATGAGGGCGCCACCTGAAGGAGGCGCCTCAAAATGCAACTTTTTGTAAATGTGACACTTACATCTGAGGCATTTGTGGACTGCGCCCTCAACAGCCCATGCTAGTTTATGCATGATAGCAATCCACTAGGATGTCCACACTCTACACCATTGAAATTGACCTGGGATAGTGAGGGTGCAACAGTATAGGTGGCGCTAAAGTTGGACAAAATGGGGGTTTTGAGGGGGGCGCCATATATTGCACCCTCATCAGAATTTAATTCTAACTATTTCATCCTTTCCCCCTATCTGTCTACTAACTATCCTGTCAAGATTATAGTGGGTTTCAGCTGGATTAACCCTTTTCTGACCATGTTTTGTTTCAATGACTTAACCATTGAGGCCTATTGCAGTGCCATCTGTAGTCGATTACTGAAACTACGAACACCATCACTGATGTAACGAGACAAAACATGGTCAGAAAAGGGTTAATCCAGCAGAAACCCAAGACAATCTTAAGACAATCTTTTTAAGTTATAAATGTTGTAATGCTTTATCAAATAAAACATTGCCATTTGACGATTCACTCTCTAATTTTAGTATTTAATGGGGGTAACCGGAAAAACGCCGACCGACCGACTGACCGACTGACCTACCATCTATATCATAATACTATAAGGCGGCTCGCTAAAGTGCCATTTGGGGGTCGTGTTTCGTCTGGAAATTTTGCACGTTTGCAGGTGATATGTTATCCTGATGCAACGTCATGTTTATTTTCGGAAATTTACTTCAGCGGAGCAGTAATGAGGGATTTTTAATCGGACACGGTCAATTCTCCTTACAACTCACGGAAGCCAAGCCATTGCTGTTTAGTTATGCAGGGGATTAATGAATCACCTGCACTCCCACCCCACAGGGTGACTAACACTACCTGTTGAACGGCTGGCTGTAGGGGGGTGATTGGAACAGCCTGTACACGTGTTGACCTGCTGAACCAAGGTTAATGTTATTTTTCAATCCACGATTGTAGGCCTAGGTCACCTGATCTTCGAGATTTCGCGGGGAAAGAAATTGTAAACAAACGTATGTGTGCAGTTCAAATGTAAACAAAAATGTATTTTTGGTATTTTCGGTTGCTGGACTTGGGTTTTCCCGCAGTAAGGAGCTGGGGTCAAATTGGTGGTCTATTGTTTATGGGTACTGTGTTAGCCAGAGCTAACTCGTGATAATGAAGGTTACCATGGTATGTTTATGAGCTCACCACAGCTCTCAATACTTGATCTGAAGAGGCGCGCTGAACCTGAAATGGCCTTATCAGGGAGCTGCTCACGGTGCTGAACTTCTAGCTTGCCTGTCGAGTAAGTGCCTTGCCCGAGACCTGGCTACATGTAGGAGGAGCACGCATTTTAAAGTTATAGTAGTGATAGTGCAATTGGTTCGAGCCATTTGGAGGCCGACATGTGAAGGCCTATCTGCATGGGTACTCCTTCTCCGTATAAAAAGGCGCATATTGCTGACGAAGGAACGAGGCATTGCCTCATCATCTCTATCGGACCAACTGATATACTTTTATATGCACGCATACAGCACGCCACAGCTAGGTCCGAGTCTGTGGACAAATGGTTGGTTTAATTTGTCTCTTCGATATGGCTCCTTTGATATTGCATTAGATGTTTATTGCAATTCAATCTATTCAAGGTATAGCCCATTTGAACCTGCCTGCGCCACGGGTACAATGCTAGTCATTCATAATACTATAGATCCATGCACTTGATTGGGACCAACGTTTACGAAAACGTCGCGTCACGTCACGTTACACTAATGTAAAATGCATGGTGACGTGACGACGGCCAACACTACGTCATGTAAACGTTGTTCCAAATCAAGTGCATGAATCTAGTGCTTTTGTGGGTAACCGGAAAAACGCCGACCGACCGACCGACCTACCGACCTGCCAACCTACCGTCATATGCAGTATCCCTTTCGCTTTTTATAGCACATGTATCTTCGTAGTGCCCAGCCCAATTCACGTGATGGATTCGGACATGTCTGACAGCAGCATCTCCAGTCAATTAAACCGGGAAAACGAGCCCGCGGTAAGGAACTGATAACGATACTCTAAAGATTTAAAAGATATGCTTTGTCTACATGGTCGGTGGATATAAAAACATGATTTGGGCCTAATCTATGCACTGTAGTTTTTCTACTCGAGTGTCTCGACCGATGCAATGCATGAACTGCAACGCGCAATATGCATTTGTTGTCATTTGAACAGCTTACGTGCGCTTGTTTACAATTTCATTTCACATGACCTGCTATCGTGGATTGTATATATCACATTGACTTATGAGACCTGAGACTCAAATACGAAACTCCTTGGGTTGGTAGGTCGGTAGGTTGGTCGGTCAGCGTTTTTCCGGTTACCAAGCGAAAGGGATACTGCATATGTCGGTAGGTTGGCAGGTCGGTCGGTCGGTCGGTCAGTCGGTCGGTCGGTCGGTCGGCGTTTTTCCGGTTACCTTTAATGGGCAGGTATATTCATGAAAATAGTGTAACGCACGTGACGTGGAATGGGCCAACTCCTCTGACTCTCCTAGTTGAAAGGACTGAGCAGGGATCAAAGTTCACTATAGGCGCACTGTGCGACCTGATCTCAAAACCGCAGTCGCATTCTGCATTTTCGGGTCTTTTCCGCATTTTCGGGTCTTTTTCGGGTGTTTTTTGGGTTCTTTGAGTCACACCGTGCGATATCGGGTTCAAAGCGGGTCACATTTCAAATTTTCAGGTCGCATATGCGACCAGTGTAGGGTAAAATTTGATCCCTTCTGAGACAAACAAGCAATCAAACAAACTTGATTATTGCCGCGTTCACACTAGCGTTTTAATTCGCATTTAAACCGAATTTGTTGCTTAATCCGGATTAAGCGTTCAGACTAGAGGCCCCTTAATGCGGATTATATGCGAATTAACAAATACGGTTTTAAATGCGTATTAATTAATTCGCACTTACTTAATCCGCATCAACATTTGCGGTATGAACGCCGTAGTGCGCATGAACGTGATTTATCGGGTAGTACAGCGTACGGGCATGCGCATTGCTAACTAGATCACTTCCTTCCGTTTTTTTCCACTGGAGATCAGCACGAGGTTTCATCAGTCAATTCCAAAATTTCTGCCCCGATTTACACGATTTACGTCTATGTTCCCCATTCATTCTCATTACTTGCAGCATGAACGCAAAAACCATAGCGAACCCTTCATTTTCACGATTAATTGCGTTTAACTCATTCAGCAGAGACAAGACCACAATTGATTTTTTAAGCCTTTTAGCAGTTAAATTGTCAATGTTTGACCGCGGCGCATCAAAGAACGCGTGGTGTTGTGAATCTGAAATTTAGATTATGTTATTCCGGACAGTCGGGCAAGTAAATGGTGAAAAATAAAATGGTGATTGACCACGGAAATTTTTTGATAATCGACAAATTAGACAGACTTTGATATTTCCACTCTTTTCAGCCAACTGGCAGAAAAAACTCAAAACACGCCCCCTATTACCCAATTAGCAAAATTCGAAATTAATTTTTTCATCAAATAATTTCTTTATATCTGTAGACTTGCCACAACAAATATTTTTTCAATACCTCTCCAAATATGTACTTGAATGAGAGTTAAAAACATGCACTCGTCTAATTGATAGGCCTCGACCCTCCAACCTATGAATATTCATTAGTGGTCTTGTCTCAGCAGATTATCATCTATGGGCGAAGCCATCTTGGAATGAATGACCTTGACCGCTAACTAGAGCAGTTTGATTCGTCTTTTGTAGATGGCGCTGTGGTAAATATGGACTAGTGAGATTCGTGTCTGAACACGGCTAGTTCGGAATGAGGGCTTGTCCGCATTCCGAAGTGCGGACTACGGAATACGGTTTAAATCCGCATCTAGTGTGAACGCAGCATATGACATGCAACACACCACACAATGCCACACCACTCATCAAGGAACCTCAATGTTGCAGATAAGCGAGCCCCCGAAAGATGCATCCGGATACCATCCCTCTCTGTTCTTCTCAAAGCCATGGCAAGCTGGAACTATGGATACAAAGCTGAAGGTCAGTATGCACCATGATACTTGGTTAATCATGGGGGGGACTGGTACCGGTATGATGTATTGTAAATGTGTATTTTTGTGATCGAATAGGTTTGAAAAACGTTGAGTATCCCTCGTCCTCTTCATTCAGATTCAGTGTACAGATGAGAACAAAATCAAAGTACGGTGACCGTAGCTTCTCGTGCTGTGGCCCTTACCTCTGGAATGGACTCCCTACAGCGCTAGGATGACCTAGAACAATTCAAGCTTGTCCTAAGACACACTTGTTTGAAAAATGGACAGAGAGGGGCGCTTTGAGCGTGGTATAACCACGGAAAGGCGCTATACGGTAAATAGCATTTTGATTTGATTTGATTTTAGATGAAATATGCCTGATGCTGCTAAGTGACACAGGGGTAGTCCCTAATTGTGATAATGACTATAAGACAACGAATTGTATACGTAATTTAGCTTTTATGATCATATTTTATGTATCAGTTCAGTTGATTACCGAGAACCTGCTGGCCTGGTGTATTTATACGTGATTTCATGGGCAAGGACCATGAGAAGTCACTCTTAGTCTTACGACTATTTCAAGCAATCAAGGAAATGTGCTGTGTCAAAATAGATAAAGCGGACTGCCATACCTCAAGGAATAAGTGAGCACTGCCCTAGCCCTTTGTGGAACATGATGTTCCTGTTAAACTTCAGGTTGGTACATTTTCTGTCATGTCTGTTTACTTTCAAATGAATTTTGAATCGGCATCTAATGAACACTGTCACGAGCCGGCTGTGACCTTTCAGCAATATGAAAGGCGAAAGAAATGTACGGTACATGAAACCTAACGTAAACACAGAATTGAATTGTTTATACTTTGCAACCTCCCCCCCCCCCCGCCCCGGCGGTGACAATGACTAAACTATAAACCAGTCTTTATCCTCTGGATGTATTTTCACAATTGCCCTCTTTCGATTGCAGGATACCACCATGCACCTCTTGTGCCAGATGGATTGGAGAAATTTGGTCCACTCCGTCTCTGAGGGGTTTCCCCTATAAAAGAACCCTCTGCTTTGTGGCACGGCGAAGTATGAACAAGGCAAATCATGGAGACCTATGCTGTAAGTTAAGTACAACTACAATATTGCTATCATCTGTTAGCCTGATACCCCATCACTAACCGCAATATCCTGCACTATTATTGCTCTATCATTTTAAATAGTCAAGTGTGGTCAGGCCTTTATATTATATACCCCAAAAGTAACAACTTTATACGTCGAATTCCAAATTAGGGGTCACCAAGATCATGAAGATGTCCCCAAATTCAAAAATGACCTCCTGGAGCGTTTCTGGCTCTAGGCTCACCTGTGGTGAGCCTTTCCCATGACGAATTTTGTACAGATGTACCCCTAGTTGACCGCTACACAGAGACCAAATCGTGGCCTCGTATGATTCATGGTTAGGCCACCAGGGGGCCAAAGGACAAACAGGGAAATATATGTTCCCTCCCTAATTATTACTGGCACTACTGGTCTGAAAAACTTTTGAAAAATATGGTAAAGTACTTCTACCAATGGGACATCACATATCCTCTGGGTTTTTTTATTTGGCCTCCTGTTCAAGGTCACAGAGGTTAGTATGTCAACGGCACCGCCGTTGGTCAAAAGTGGCACGTTTTGTGACCTCCTTAGTCAGAGATTTCAAACTTTTTCTCGAAGCAGACGAAATAATTCTGTGGCATAATTTGTTGACTTAAGAATGTCAGAGTGGTATAAAAATGCACAGTAGAGGAAGTACTATTGAGAAAAAAAAAAGAGGGTGTTGCTCTCTGGAGGGAATCTAAATAGTAAAGGCCTGGTGGTCTATAGGTGATCGTGAGAGGGGCAAAATCCTTGCTGACATTCGGGTAACTGCCCCTTTAACAGTGATAGCGAGAGGGGCAAAATTCTTGCTGACACTAGGGTAACTGCCCCTTTAACAGTGATAGCGAGGTGGGCTAAATTCTTGCTGACACTGGGGTAACTGCCCCGCCTTTAAAACAGTAATAGCGAGAGGGGCAAAATTATGACATAGGGCCTAGGGGTAACTGCCCCTTTAACAGTGGTAGCGAGAGGGGCTAAATTCTTGCTGACACTAGGGTAACTGCCCCGCCTTTAAAACAGTAATAGCGAGAGGGGCAAAATTATGACATAGGGCCTAGGGGTAACTGCCCCTTTAACAGTGATAGCGAGGTGGGCTAAATTCTTGCTGACACTGGGGTAACTGCCCCGCCTTTAAAACAGTAATAGCGAGAGGGGCAAAATTATGTCATAGGGCCTAGGGGTAACTGCCCCTTTAACAGTGGTAGCGAGAGGGGCTAAATTCTTGCTGACACTGGGGTAACTGCCCCGCCTTTAAAACAGTAATAGCGAGAGGGGCAAAATTATGACATAGGGCCTAGGGGTAACTGCCCCTTTAACAGTGATAGCGAGAGGGGCTAAATTCTTGCTGACACTGGGGTAACTGCCCCGCCTTTAAAACAGTAATAGCGAGAGGGGCAAAATTATGACATAGGGCCTAGGGGTAACTGCCCCTTTAACAGTGATAGCGAGAGGGGCAAAATTCTTGCTGACACTGGGGTAACTGCCCCTTTAACAGTGATAGCGAGAGGGGCAAAATTCTTGCTGACACTGGGGTAACTGCCCCTTTAACAGTGATAGCGAGAGGGGCAAAATTCTTGCTGACACTGGGGTAACTGCCCCGCCTTTAAAACGGGCAAAATTATGACATACGGCCTAGGAGTAACCTCCCCTTTAACAGTAATAGCAAGAGGGGCAAAATTCTTGCGGACATTTGAGGTAACTTTTATCAGTCTCCCATTTTGTTTCCATGGCCATTCACGAGAGGCACAGCAACATGAGTTGTTTAGTCATGGTTCATTGTGCACACCGAATCCCTTATCTTTTGCATTACTGGCTAGTTGATCTAATTTTATCAAATTTCTACTTCAGGTCTATGATTTCTGTGCATATCCCATTGCAATGGAAGTGGGCATATCAGTGAAGTTCCGACAAAGGAGAGTTATGTCCAGCTACTCGATATACAGGAGATGATCCGGAAACTATAAGGCAATCACATGCGATAACATACCACATCATTGAAAAGATCGCTACATGTATTGTCCTGTGTCAATATACTGTAGAACAGAATAATTTCCCCGTGTTAAATTTTCGTGAATTGCTGATCATAGGCCTATTCGCGACAGGATAATTTCGCGAGACAAGGGCTGTTTTTTCTAGATTTTTTTTAATGGCAGTAATATCAGAAAGGTGCTGTTTTTAATAATCAATAACACCTACTTCGGCACATTGCATTACACACACGGACAATGGTTTCGCAAGCACTGGTGTCAATAAATTGAGGAGTTTGGCATCCCTTGTTGAGTAATTTTAAAACTGAATAAACTGAATAAAGGGTCAAATTAGGCCCGCAATCAGGTCACCAAGCTACCAGGCAAGCTGCTTGGGGGACCAAACAATGGCTTCTGATCACGGAATAAATTCTGATTACGTCAATCGCTGCTGAATGAAATCAGGTTAAAAACTTTGCCAAGAACAGAACATTTTCGCGGCATAAAATTTTCGCGACTAAGAGTAGACCCTCCTGCACGAGAAATTTTCCTGTTTTACAGTACATAATACATGATATAAACCAGCTTGCCACAATCTATGGAGTTGAGATGAGTGGGATTACACCACAATGCACGAAATACTAGACGACTGCAAATACAGTACGAAAGGAAATAACTACATTTTTGCAACATCGAAATTATATGATCCTGCCGTGAAAACTGTGCGTGCACTTGGAGACATTCACCTTGGTCATATCAATTCGATATTCCAGCACAGTTTTAGGGATACCACTGGTGTTTTCTGTTTGCTGGAAACATGGTGACATCAGAATTCACTATGGACTGTTTCTGTCCGCAAAGATGGACCCCACGACTAAGTGCACTTTTCCAATCTCTAGAGTCAGCAAGTTGCTTTACACAGCTGAGGAGGACGATCGACTTTTCTTTTTGAATTGCAACATCTTACTTGCTGCCTGACTGATTTGATATACTCAAAACTTGGACCACAATATTTTCTTGGAAAAAGCTATTTCTCAGATTTGCCCTGCATGCATATCCTGTTTGTTAAGTCCATGAGTTCGTGCGTTCTGGTGTATTGTGGCAACAATTGAATGACCCACTCTCATTATAAAATACGATCGTTGAATGACCTTACAAATGGGTGTTTAGAGCATTTGGTCACATTTGATTTGATTTGATTTGTCATGAACTGGGGTCACAATATGAGGGATCGGTTACATATTATTTTTTTCATGGCATTTCATTTAGCTATTTTTTCCTTAATACTGTATTTACATGTACAGAGGAGTATCATGAGGTGTCAAATTAATCCCTAGAATGTCTTCTTTCCAATGATATAATCACAGCCTGATTTGGTTGGATAATTTTTACTCAAGAGGGTGTTTGAACGTTCTATTATAGTACGTCCATAGGAGATGCCCTGAGAGAAGTATTGCCTAATTGACCAATTCTCCAAGTTCATTTTCATGCATGACTTTGTTTAATTGGTGACTGTACATGTATGACCTTACAAATGGAATTACACTAAAATATCTGTTGTTTTCATTGCGATGCTGGTTTTCAAACATTTTCAATTCAGGAATATCTGTTCTATCATGAAAGTCTTTCCCACAATGCAGTAGCTGAGGAAATAGTGCATTACACTAGATACCCAACTGTAAGGTCACATATTTTCTTCAATACTGTAAAGTAATTAGTTGTGATTATAAAGTTGCTGGTGGAAATGAAATGATCTGCTTACCAGTATGTCTCTCCTACTCAATTCCAAGTTCATTATCATGCATGTGCATCTGTTGGACTATGTTTTCATTGCAATGCATGTTTTCAAAACATCTCCTTAGGAACATGCTTTCTGTGGTGTGCCGCAACTTCATTCTGATTTGAGACAGGTGCAATGATGGGTGTGGTGCATGGATGGGGCAATGGGAGATACTGTTGTTTACCTTTCAGTAGTTTTGTATCAATTTGCATTTCTCTGGAAATTGAGGCCTACTTGACAATTTGTACTGCCAATTTTATCAGGATAAAACGCTACTATAGTGAACATTTCATGGTTTACAGTATACAGTATACCGGGAGATGTATTGTACCTAAATGTTTTAAATTTTAAAGATTGTCTTTTGCTACTGTGTTTTAACATTTTAGCTCCTAGAAATATTATTATGTCATGCCTGTAGCTTCCTAGACGCCCGGATCGGCCCGCTGAAAGTTGGGTCATAACAATGGAACAGCATTATAAACTGGTGTTGCGGAGGCCTCATGCCGAAGCTATCGCCACGCCATCTGGTATCAGGTAGCAGGACTGAATCTTAGAGGAATCCGCTTTGCGTAACACTTGGCTCTGTTGCAATTTTGCAAAGGGGGCCAGGAAGTAATCGTCAGGACGGTTCCGGGCGTCTAGGTGCTAAAGAGTTATGTGCAAATACGGAATAAGTGTAAAATAATGGTATTAAAGTTGTTTTAAGTGTAAATAATAATTGAAAGTATATGGCATACATTACACTTCAATTCTCATACAGGATGTATCTTGAATAAAATCTTCAAAAATAAGAATTTTTCAATAAGCTACATATCATTCAAATCTATGGTCGATAGGATTTTGTTTAGTGAAAACCCCGTCAAAAAGTACACACCCATTAACCCACAATGAGCTGTTTAAAAAACATGTGACAATCGGTTCTGACCCTGACCATTGATTGTGATCGTTCCCAATCGTTTTCCTGATCAACGGTCATCATCGTGGCAGTCGGTTGTGACCCTGACCATTGATTTTTGATCATAAACAATCGTCTTCCTGATCAACGGTCATCATCGTGGCAGTCGGTTGTGACCCTGACCATTGATTTTTGATCATAAACAATCGTCTTCCTGATCAACGGTCATCATCGTGGCAGTCGGTTGTGACCCTGACCATTGATTTTTGATCATAAACAATCGTCTTCCTGATCAATGGTCAACATCATCGTGGCAGTCGGTTGTGACCCTGAACATTGATTTTTGATCATAAACAATCGTCTTCCTGATCAACGGTCATCATCGTGGCAGTCGGTTGTGACCCTGACCATTGATTGTGATCATGACCAATCGTCTTCCTGATCAACGGTCATCATCGTGGCAGTTGGTTGTGACCCTGACCATTGATTGTGATCGTTACCAATCGTCTTCCTGATCAATGGTCAACATCATGACAGTCGGTTGTGACCCTGACCATTGATTGTGATCGTTACCAATCGTCTTCCTGATCAACGGTCATCATCGTGGCAGTTGGTTGTGACCCTGACCATTGATTGTGATCGTTACCAATCGTCTTCCTGATCAATGGTCAACATCATGACAGTCGGTTGTGACCCTGACCATTGATTGTGATCGTTACCAATCGTCTTCCTGATCAACGGTCATCATCGTGGCAGTCGGTTGTGACCCTGACCATTGATTTTTGATCATAAACAATCGTCTTCCTGATCAACGGTCATCATCGTGGCAGTCGGTTGTGACCCTGACCATTGATTTTTGATCATAAACAATCGTCTTCCTGATCAATGGTCAACATCATCGTGGCAGTCGGTTGTGACCCTGAACATTGATTTTTGATCATAAACAATCGTCTTCCTGATCAACGGTCATCATCGTGGCAGTCGGTTGTGACCCTGACCATTGATTGTGATCATGACCAATCGTCTTCCTGATCAACGGTCATCATCGTGGCAGTTGGTTGTGACCCTGACCATTGATTGTGATCGTTATCAATCGTCTTCCTGATCAATGGTCAACATCATGACAGTCGGTTGTGACCCTGACCATTGATTGTGATCGTTACCAATCGTCTTCCTGATCAACGGTCATCATCGTGGCAGTTGGTTGTGACCCTGACCATTGATTGTGATCGTTACCAATCGTCTTCCTGATCAATGGTCAACATCATGACAGTCGGTTGTGACCCTGACCATTGATTGTGATCGTTACCAATCGTCTTCCTGATCAACGGTCATCATCGTGGCAGTCGGTTGTGACCCTGACCATTGATTTTTGATCATAAACAATCGTCTTCCTGATCAACGGTCATCATCGTGGCAGTCGGTTGTGACCCTGACCATTGATTTTTGATCATAAACAATCGTCTTCCTGATCAATGGTCAACATCATCGTGGCAGTCGGTTGTGACCCTGAACATTGATTTTTGATCATAAACAATCGTCTTCCTGATCAACGGTCATCATCGTGGCAGTCGGTTGTGACCCTGACCATTGATTTTTGATCATAAACAATCGTCTTCCTGATCAACGGTCATCATCGTGACAGTCAGTTGTGACCCTGACCATTGATTGTGATCATGACCAATCGTCTTCCTGATCAATGGTCAACATCATGACAGTCGGTTGTGACCCTGACCATTGATTGTGATCATGACCAATCGTCTT
The DNA here is from genome assembly GCF_910592395.1 of Lineus longissimus. Taxonomy (NCBI): domain Eukaryota; kingdom Metazoa; phylum Nemertea; class Pilidiophora; order Heteronemertea; family Lineidae; genus Lineus; species Lineus longissimus. Next base: position 20,218 of record NW_027020282.1, on the reverse strand, counting down.
CCTGATCAACGGTCATCATCGTGACAGTCGATTGTGACCCTGACCATTGATTGTGATCATGACCAATCGTCTTCCTGATCAACGGTCATCATCGTGACAGTCGGTTGTGACCCTGACCATTGATTGTGATCATGACCAATCGTCTTCCTGATCAACGATCATCATCGTGACAGTCGGTTGTGACCCTGACCATTGATTGTGATCATGACCAATCGTCTTCCTGATCAACGATCATCATCGTGACAGTAGGTTGTGACCCTGACCATTGATTGTGATCATGACCAATCGTCTTCCTGATCAACGGTCATCATCGTGACAGTCGGTTGTGACCCTGACCATTGATTGTGATCATGACCAATCGTCTTCCTGATCAACGGTCATCATCGTGACAGTCGGTTGTGACCCTGACCATTGATTGTGATCATGACCAATCGTCTTCCTGATCAACGGTCATCATCGTGACAGTCGGTTGTGACCCTGACCATTGATTGTGATCGTTACCAATCGTCTTCCTGATGAACGGTCATCATCGTGACAGTCGGTTGTGACCCTGACCATTGATTGTGATCATGACCAATCTTCCTGATTAACGGTCATCATCGTGGCAGTCGGTTGTGACCCTGACCATTGATTGTGATCATGACCAATCGTCTTCCTGATCAACGGTCATCATCGTGACAGTCGGTTGTGACCCTGACCATTGATTGTGATCATGACCAATCGTCTTCCTGATCAACGGTCATCATCGTGGCAGTTGGTTGTGACCCTGACCATTGATTGTGATCATGACCAATCGTCTTCCTGATCAACGGTCATCACCGTGTCAGTCGGTTGTGACCCTGACCATTGATTTTTTATCATAAACAATCGTCTTCCTGATCAACGGTCATCATCGTGGCAGTCGGTTGTGACCCTGACCATTGATTGTGATCATGACCAATCGTCTTCCTGATCAACGGTCATCATCGTGACAGTCGGTTGTGACCCTGACCATTGATTGTGATCATGACCAATCGTCTTCCTGATCAACGATCATCATCGTGACAGTCAGTTGTGACCCTGACCATTGATTGTGATCATGACCAATCGTCTTCCTGATCAATGGTCAACATCATGTCAGTCAGTTGTGACCCTGACCATTGATTGTGATCACGACCAATCGTCTTCCTGATCAACGATCATCATCGTGGCAGTCAGTTGTGACCCTGACCATTGATTGTGATCGTGACCAATCGTCTTCCTGATCAACGGTCATCATCGTGACAGTCAGTTGTGACCCTGACCATTGATTGTGATCATGACCAATCGTCTTCCTGATCAATGGTCAACATCAAGTCAGTCAGTTGTGACCCTGACCATTGATTGTGATCATGACCAATCGTCTTCCTGATCAACGATCATCATCGTGGCAGTCAGTTGTGACCCTGACCATTGATTGTGATCGTGACCAATCGTCTTCCTGATCAACGGTCATCATCGTGACAGTCGATTGTGACCCGAACCATTGATTGTGATCGTTACCAATCGTCTTCCTGATAAACGGTCATCACCGTGACAGTAGGTTGTGACCCCGACCATTGATTGTGATCGTTACCAATCGTCTTCCTGATCAACGGTCATCATTGTGGCAGTTGGTTGTGACCCTGACCATTGATTTTGATCATGACCAATCGTCTTCCTGATCAATGGTCATCATCATGTCAGTCAGTTGTGACCCTGAACATTGATTGTGATCAACAATGTTGTTCAACTTTGCACAAATTTTTCAAATTATTCATACAGAATCATTTCTAGCCTCAGCAGCCTAGTCATTCGGTGGAATCGGGGTCAAAAATTGCTTGGTGTACCTATCAAAGGCCTCTGTACACCATGGAGGCAGGGCCATAATCTGATTCAACAATCCATGTTGAACTTTGCACAGATTTTTCAAGTTATTCATACCGAATCATTAATAGCCTTATCGGTCTAGTCATTTGGTGAAATCGGCGTGAAAAATTGCTTGGCGTACAGAATGTACCTATCGAAGGCCCCTGTACCCAAATTGAGGCAGGGCCATGCTCCGATTAAAAAATCCAGGTTCAACGTCGCACACATTTTTCAAATCATTATTAGCCTCACAGGTCTAGTCTTTCGGTGGCCTTGGGCTGAAGAATTGCTAGGCATACCTATCAAAGGCCTCTCTACCCCCATGGAGAAGGGGCTATGCTCTGATTCAACAATGCATGTTCAACTTTGCACCAATTTTTCAAATTAAATGACATGTATTTAGACCGAAATATCATGAGCCCCACGGCATCATGGCATAGTCATTTGGTGAAGTTGGGGCAAATGATTGCTTGGCATACCTATCGAAGGCCTCCGTACCCCCATGAAGGCGGGGCCATGCTCCGATTCAACGTTGCTCAAATTTTAAAAAATTATTCATACTGAATAACTATTAGCTTCCATCAGTCTAGTCATTTGGTCGACTTAAGGTGCAAAAATTCCTTGGCGTACCTATCGGAGGCCTCCGGAACACCATGGATGCGGGGCAATGCTCCGATTCAACAATGCTTGTTCAACTTTGCACCAATTTTTCTAATTGCATGTATTCAGACCGAATCATTATTAGCCTAATAGGCCTAGACATTCGGTGGAATTTGGGTGAAAAATTGCTTGGCGTACCTATCGAAGGCCTCTGTACCTCATGGATGTGGGGCCATGCTCCGATTCAACAATGCATGTTCAACTTTGCAAATGTAGCCGTGGCTATTCGTACCGTGACGGTGTGAATTCTGGAAAGGTCGTGGCTATTCGTACCGTGACGGTGTGAATACGACGGTGGTTATGATTGGCCGTACCGTCACGGTGCGAATTATACATTCAGCAGTGATTGGTCGTACCGCGACGGGGCGAATTACTGTACAGTAAAAAATAGATCACACCGTTACGGTGAGAGAAAGGTACCGTACCGTGATGGTGCGATTAATACGGAGTGAATAAATAGATCGCACCGTGGTGACATGGGTGATGGTGGGTAAGGAGTGTAAGCCTAATTCATGATTGAGGTGGTGTTTCTTTGTGACGAGTGTTGGAAGTGCCTTTACTCCTGGCTCCGGGTGTGGGTAGGGTCCTCGACTTCCAGCCAGGCCAGTCGGCCCTGTCAAAAGCAGCATCACACAAGATGTCATAGCCAAAGGAGCCAGGGCATGCATATCGGTGGGGGGGGTGCATGTCAATGTGGGTGGTCCAAGTTCGTTTGGCGTTCTCCTCAAGGGTGGCCGGGGGGGGTGCAGGTGCATGTTCGTTTCGGTCTTCGCCACTTCCACACCCTATCATCCCCTCTACAGAACATTATGCAATAGGGCCTTGCTAGGCGTGATACTTTTTTCTCTTGTTCGGACACTGGTCGATCAATTACGTGATGTAGCAGGAGAAATAATCCTCAAAAAGTAGGACCGAATCATTGCCAATTGTGACCAACCAGCTAGGAATTGCCTCTTTCTCATACGAAAGCTGAACGTGGGGGTCCTTCTTCCTGATTTAGAATCTCAATATTTTGGGGGCTGATTTGAGCAAGAGAAGGCAGCACAGAGAACCGAAAATGAACAACAAGTCATGACTTCAACATCAGGCATCTAATATGTACAACTACTAGTATACAATGGTGCAGAATATTTACAAGAGAAGGCAGGCAGCACAGAGAACCGAAAATGAACAACACGTCATGACTTAAACATCAGGCATCTAAATGTACAGCTATACAATGGTCCAGAATATTTAGTGTTAGAATGCTTACAGGGTTACAATATTTACACACAGTCACAGCATCAATATTGCTTTGAAGTGCCAGTCTATGTACTTTTGCTCAACTTCAGCTCGCCGGAAAACAGTTATACAATCACCAATCAATTTAAAACTCAGTCGGGGTATACGTAGATGCCCTTTCTACCAATGTCTATAAAGTTTCAGTGAGCAAGTTGAACATAACTACTCTCAGTGCCGGTAAAAGATAAGTGAGCGTTCGTGACGCTATGACGTATTCGGGACATGTCATGTTCATTTTATACTAGTGTATTTTGTGACGCCGTCGTAGGATTTCGTCGCGATTCTAAAGTTTAGCCGTATATTGTTTTACAAAACACAAGCAGCAAGGAATTGATCTGGTGCACAAAGAAGTAATAAACTGTTCAAACACTGTCCAAGCCAAAATGCCAACATGCACTCCGATGACCATGCAATGCATGCATGCACGCCGCGCCTGCACCGACACTGTACTCCCGGTCAACGGGTCATGCCGGAATTGCAAACAAAAACACTCCATAAAGTCATATCTACGTAAGCAAAGGCCCAAAAGTAACCTACACACGGTGCTCGGTGGTATACTCCTCACACTGGACCACTTCGAAAAATAAAAGAATGGGAGAAAAATTCTTTTTGGAGTACTTACAGCACACTTGAAGAGACATGAGAGAAGCAGCTTGTACAGGAGACAACCGGCATGACCGGACGCGAAATTTTTTCTGCAGGATACTTCTGCCACAGTGTACATCTGACAGCCAATCACAATTGGCGCGATCTTTGACGTCACACTGTTTATTTATGCATGATAATGCAAATACAATGGACGATACCGAGTCGCATGCCGAGTGCCACTTCAACTGTGAATGTGACAATAGTTCATTGTCTGACCCCAATTATGCTCAACTCAAGGTTTGTGTCGTAGTGTTTAGGAATGAATTGCACAGATTCATTGTAAAATTGATGATATTATGCGTACAAAAGAGGCATCAGCTGATCTGATCGCTATTGCAGTGCATGCATTGATTTGTGAAATTTTAAGGGGTAGTGACACTGACAGTGTTGCCAATGTTGATAATTATTGAAGGGACAGTGTATCCGATGTCTGCTGTTTGTTGAAGGTATCAGGCCTATTTTGGTAGTTTGAACATTGTTGAAGGGCCATTGTATAAAACACATTTTGACAAGCAAACAAAATAAATTGAATGGTGGCGCCACCTATGCATATACAGCAGAACTAGTTACACGGTTGACAGATAAACATTCAACCTCGGCTATTTTGCCGAGCACAGTGCGCCTTTAACAGACAAGTCCAATAAATACAGTCCACTCGACATTGACGACAATGAAAATACATGTTAAGATACTGCAAATAAATATATTTTAGCTAATATACTCCTCTAACCATTTGCTAACTTGTTCTTTCCAAGATTATCAGAACACGTGGCATTGTGACATTATTGCACCATGTGGAAAGATGATGTCAACAAAGACACGTGCTTGCCTTGAATTCTGATTGGCTGTCAGATGTACACTATGGCAGAAGTATCCTGCAGAAAAAAATTTCGCTGACCGGACATTATTGGAGAAGGCGGGTGATCGGGGTCATTTGTAAGAAGCGCTCTCATTGGTTGTTCTGACGGTGCGAATAAGAACGGAAACAATGGCTCCATGTACCGCGGCGGTGCGAATAGCCAGTGCGAAAGCGATTTCAAATTGCATGTATTTTGACCGAATCATTATAAGCCCCATGGCGTAGTCATTTGGTGAAGTCGAGGCGAAAAATTGCTTGGTGTGCCTATCAAAGGCCTCCGTACGCCATAGAGGCGGTGTACTGTCTTAGCTACCGGTGACGTTAGGATTAACTTGATATTAACGGATTAAAACAGAATTGAATCCAACAATCTATCAGTCTTTATTTTCATGTTCCGCTAACTACACAAGTACCACGGGTCTCAATACACAGGGTGTTACACAAAACACTACAACCCTTCCCCTTTTAGAACAAAACTCCTCTAAGTTAACTGTTTAACAAGAACTCCAAACTAAGACAAGAATTACACTGTTGAAATATAGTCAACTGTATCAGTCCAAACTTTAACCTGGAGACGCCTAACTAAACTGTCTCTCAATTCTCTGCTCAGGTATAAATGCAACCAAATAAAACTCAATTCACATTGATTGAACATATTGAACACTAATATTAACTAAATCTTGACCTTAACTTGTCTCAACCAGATAATCTCTAGAAACCTGTCCAATGTTGTTTACTCTACTAGTACTGCAGGTTGTACGCAATTGTCTCTACAATTCAGAACAGTCCAAATTATCCTAGCATCAACAATTTTGGTTAAGTCTACAATTACTAGTATAATTTTATATAGTTCTTGACACAAATATAATGTAATCAAACCAATAATATCCACACTCAGCAGCAAGCCAAAACGATGACTATTTCCTCAATTAAGACAAGAAAGCGTTTAGATGCAAACTGCTGCATCGCATTGGAGGATTCACAGCTAATTATCAATCACCTGGCAATTAAATGCATGAACAGTCGAATTTAAATTTGGGTCCTGACTGGAAGATAGGGCGAGTGGAAGGACCACAAAAATCTCTCTTATTTCATGTCGTCCTCTGCAATTTTCAGTCTGACATCTAGAATAATTACATGCTTGGGAAATTCTTGTTTCAAGTGTACCTGGTCACTTTTTGACAGGGATGCCAGCGAAATTGTTTTCAACAGAAAGGATACTATGTGCCAATGTGACCCCTTCGAAGAAAAAGTCTCCAACAACACATTAGAGAAAACACTGATTTTAGAAAATATCATTCATGATTTTTTATGGAAAAACATAACAAAGGGCACTGATTTCACATTTGCAGTAGAGAAGAAGGATAGACGACGGTCGTAAATGACGATAAACATACTTTTTATCAGTAATGTTGATGTCATCTGAATTCATTTGCAATTTAAAAAAATTCTTCAATCCATTTTAAATTCATGTTCATAAATCATAACGGTGATGATCAGGATGCCATATCTTCGTTTAATGGAGGCCGATATAAAAGAGGTTCTCCCATGAAATCGATCAACGTCATTATTCGTTACGAATAATTATTTTGCGCATAAATCTTGCGTTCATAAGGTGCACTGCTGTTAGCAAGATCATTCGCGCCAAACTCCATGCATAACCACTTTAAAAATCAAGGTGTCACTGTAAAGCTCTGTTTCTGTGTTATAATAAAAATAAATAATAATATTGTTATTAACCCCCAAAATTGGGGAAAATTAAAATATATGTACATAATTTTACATCACTTCGCCGATTTACTAAAATCCACTCTCAGCAGCTGGCATGCCATGAGGTGGGAGCTAGACAGAGGGTTGTGGAAGTCGTCGCGATGGAGTAGGTCGCAGAGTGAATCGACTATTCCATCTGCGCCATTGCGAAGACCACCCAGTTTCACCCGAGGGGCCCCACCCAGGGCAATGCCAGCCGCTGAGAAATTAAAACTAAGGACCCGGTCCAACAATGTACCTGCCACCCTATGACTAGATGTCACATATCTTGCCAGGGCCTGAATATTGAACTGACGTGCTGGGGAATCATACTTATAAATTCTGGCATACAGAGATACAGCGTTTCTCCTAATGATTTCAGTAATTTTGGGGATTCCCAAGGCAAGCAACAGCCTGGAATGTCGGGAACGCTTCCCAATGCCATTCAGACTTTTGACTAGACATCCTTGAGTGGACTCTAGACCCCTAATATCCTTTCCAGTAATAGCCTGGCATTCGAGCCTAACCAAAAGAGACGGGACTCCCGCCACATTCCACAGTAATGTTTTGGCCTTTGTGGAGAGAGGACCAGGATATCTCATCCCACTGGATGAAAGACCAAAAATCGAACGACGGCATTTGGAAACCCTCTCGTTTATATGTTTCGTACTCTTTAAATCATTCGATAGTATACTGCCAAGGACAACCGGCCTCTCAACATTCTGGATGGGGACTCCACCAAGGTTCCGTGTAGGAATGCACTTAAAAGTGTTCTTTCCGGGGTAAAAAGGGTAACATCAGAATCAAAACATTTTTGGGCGTCAAGACTACATGCAAAAACCATGGAACCTGAGTCCATAAACGTCTTACACAGATCATAAATAAAATTACTAGCCATAGCTGTGCCACGCCCCTCTCGAAAACCGAATTGATTCCTGTGAGCCTCGTCCTGTGGCAGAAGCAGAATTTCACGCATTTTCGACAGCATCGGGCTAAGCGCAATTGGTCGATGATTGTTAAGAACATTAGAGTCTAATGAAGCCTTCTTCAATACAGGAATAGTAATTCCGGTTAAAAAAGTTTCAGGTAGCACATTCGAGTTAACAAAGACAGACAGCAGGTGACTAATGCTGAAGGGGTTATTGTCGTCCTGGGTACACATAAAGTGTACCCAGGTTCGATGTCGTCCAGTGAAATTGTACCCTGGACGCAAGGGCCCAACGCGCCGCGTAGCGGCAAAAAAGCGAAGCTGGCGAAACATTTATAACGGGTCACCGTCACTTATTATTGGACTTATAGCGCATTTACGGGGTTGCAACTATTTTGCTTTATAGTGTCACCAGGAAAGAAAAGCATGCGACCTAACGCCGATCTATTTGTATAAAGTGATAATTGGAAGGTATATAGTAGGAAATATCAATAAAATAATCATTCCATGTCGTCTTTTGAGGGCATTTTTGATTGTAAAAAATATATGTGTACGTCACCGTAGTCTCTGCAATGATAATTTTATCAGAGCAGTCTCGCGCAAGTAGAAGTTCTTTACCTATTAGTTCTTCACTTATTAGTCTCAACGTCTGGCGCAAAGCCAGACGTTTTCCATTACGATTTCACTACGATGTTTGACAATAAGGAGCAGTGCGCGAGATATGCTAATGAGCAGACTTCCCTCGCTTGAGTTTCTGAAGAATGTTCCATATCGCGCTAAGCTCATCACTGCTGATTATGACAGGCGTGCAACGGTAGGTATCTGCTCCCCAACTTCCACCCTAATACGGTACAATAAGTTACCATTTGATGGGAATGGGACAATGCCCTCACTGTGTATGGAGTCATAGGGATAAGAAGACATTATTCATTAGTGTTGGTACAAATGATTTTGCCCAAAAAGCATGCGCATTCAAAAAACAAAATATGCAAGGTATCACGTACATGACCATGACGACGTGCAGAAAGTGCACTGGCCAGTGCATACCCTATGGCTATGTACTAGTAAACATGGCAAACATGAACAACATCATTATTCATCGGCAGTTCATTTTACTCCGAGCTTTTCCTGAAACATATAGCCATGATGATTAGGCCTACCATGTACCATGACCAATAACAGCACTAGATCATGTCGATGTCAACAAGTTCACATGAACCGTATAATCCCGCATGGCGCATGTGGGCATGCGTCTAAACCAAAGCCCCAAAATCACTTGTTTTGGTCTATTTCACTTGTGTTTCCCCCGTCTCCCAGTCCATAATACATTTACAGTTTACAATCCCCGATCATGGCCCAACAAAAGGTCATCGGTTGACTAAAGGAACACAACTGTTCAATGGATTTATAGTTGAATGCGATCAAACTATGTCTTTTCAATCGTGGATTGTAAATTTAACCCCATGGGCCTACGGAAGGCCCTATAACAATACTTTCGACACAGTTATTATCTCCGCTGCCTCCACCATGTTACACACAGTGCTCACTGAGCCTCATGGAATAATGTCTTTCACCGTTGAATAATTTTTCATATTCCATGCCTACAACTTCAATTTCTTCATATTCCATGGCTAGAAGTTCAATACTAATATAATATCCAAGATAAAATTACAAGAAGTAGTCAATAGGGGTCTCTCACCTCTCACTGTATGTCCACACTATTCACGCTTGTACGAGGAATACATTCAATGCTGAATCTAACAACACCCAGTGCCCTTACTCTGTATATTAGTCACTGGAAGATGGCCCATTTCACTCCTTGCTTCTACTTCACCTATAGTCTCATTGCAAACGCCTCAGTTCTATGATATCACATTCACTTTCAGCTGTCATGCAACGCAACAACTGTGTTATCTGCCATCGCACATCAACGAAGAAGTGCAGCCGCCCACATTCCACCTCACGTCTGTACGACCAGCTGCAATCCTCGAGGACGCCCCATTGTACCACGATTTCACTACGATGTTTGACAAGAAGGAGCAGTGCGCGAGATAGGCTAATGAGCAGACTTCCCTCGCTTGAGTTTCGGAAGAATGTTCGATATCGCGCTAAGCTGACCACTGCTGACCATGACAGGCGTGCATTGGACTGGTACAGGTTGGAACTGAACATTGAATATGCTGGTGGTGATGCTTTCTGATGAGAAGTTGGTCGTGACTGATGCAGTATCCTTGGACTTGTCCACAGCATCGTTCAATCATTGCTCTCTGAGCTGCCTTGATTCTGTACTTACCCAAATACTAAGACCAAATGCCTGTTGACTGTGCTTTAAGAGAGACTGGCGCCATGCCTAGAGATATGACTGACCCCTATTGGCAAATTTGTATGACTTTATCTTGCCTACCTAGCTGCTGCCTATAGTCTCCCTTTAACTGCGGAACACTTCAAAGTCGATAAAATGCCATGTTCCACCTTTTAATGTGTTCAGACCGCCATTTTCAAAATAATCAAGTCAGGACACTGCCTTCTAGTCTCATAATAAATTTTGCTTTCCTCAATAATAACATTTCTTCTTCTTCAATGCTTTCATCATTCCAAACTTCTCCTCCTCTGACTTTTACAGGGGTACAGTCATGGCAATCAAAACCCAAATACTGAGACCAAATGCCTGTTGACTGTGCTTTTAAAGCACAGTCAACAGACACCAACCCCCTCAGACTCAGAAACCACAAACGCCCAACCCTTCCTGCTACCTTAATACTTCTGGGTCGACTTTGTATTCATAAACTGTAACCAGGTTCCGATTCAAATACCTGGGCACGAGTTAATTTCCGAGATCTCGTCGAACACGTGTGTTCGTGACTGGTTACCGCGAATGGTTCTGCGATCCTCCGCCAGGTGTTACTGCTACGGTTAAGTCTGAAAGTGTTTCCAAAATACGTTTAATTTCCCTTCCTTTAGAAACAAAGACGCTATCTTTGTAGGCAGGTAAACAAAACAATTTTGGATAACAATTCTTTCAAGTTCTCGTCCTTAACTTGCACGGCCATCTTGAAATGGGGTTTTCCCGCTTTTGCGTGTCACGTGACTTCACCGAGAACATTCTCGCCCCTAGGTATCTGAATCGGAACCTGGTTACAGTTTATGAATATAAAGTGGACCCAGGGTACAATTTCACTGGACGACATCGAACCTGGGTACACTTTATGTGTACCCAGGACGACAATAACCCCTTCAGCGTGACTAACATAGTCTCTCAAAGCAGTGGAATTTGCATAAATGAGATGTTATACTTTTATCCAAACCTCTTATGTCAGTGACTGTCCCAAATGGATCGAGGGTTTACCTTGAACAGGTGCTCGCCTACAATCTGAGAAAAGAAACTGAACAGGACTTTTACTCCAAATAGTGTGATCCAATACCACAAAATGAGCTACAAGGGGTAAAAACGAATACACTAAATAGTAGTATAGCAGGTACCTGGCGATTTAATTGACCTAGTTAGCATTGCCCTAGTTTCAAGTGACCTTGACCTCCCATGACCTTGACCTTGGAGGAAAGGAATGATTTGAGAATGACCTTGACCGAGAAAGATGGCTTTAATTGACCTAGTTAGCCTTGCCCTAGTTTTAAGTGACCTTGACCTCCCATGGCCTTGACCTTTAATTGACCTAGTTAGCCTTGCCCTAGTTTCAAGTGACCTTGACCTCCCATGGCCTTGACCTTTAATTGACCTAGTTAGCATTGCCCTAGTTTCAAGTGATCTTGACCTCCCATGGCCTTGACCTTGGAGGATAGGAATGCTTTGAGAATGACCTTGACCGAGAAAGATGAGTGTTTGCGCACTCTTGTCCTTGAAACGGTGAAGGTTATTTTCAAACCATCTGTCACATTTGAAATGAGGGTGCATTGGTCAATTAACCAAGCAAATGACCCGAGGCAAGGGCCTAAAACATGTGCTGCAAAATGCACATGCATAACATTGCATACAAAATTACCAACCATAGGCCCTATATCTTAACTTCAAAATTACAGAAAAATTATAAAGATAATTAAAATAAAAAACTCACCAAACTTTGCTCCACTGGTTCACTATAAATCCCACAGATTACAAATCCTTAAAATCCGAAACTTCCAAGAAGAAATTGGAAAAGAAAGGGAACAACATCCTTTCTAAACCTCCTCCACCATCTTCAAGTCCAAAAGAGGCCCACATAGAATGTAAGGGGCTACCTAGAGGTCCACAGAACCATAACTAATCAAAAATGTCAAAAGGGAGGCAAATTTAAAAGGTCCAAACCAGAGCTGCCTCCTATCCTAAGATTTTGAAACTAAATTAAAGACTGGGCTCTACAGTGTCCTTGACTTCCAGGGTCTTATTTTTCCAGGGGGAGGGGGACACTTTCTACTTTTACACCGGCACGTTCCGAAACATCGCCGATGCGTGCGATCCATAGAAATGTGTGGTATTTTCCATCACCAGGGCATAGACAAGCGTCCAAAGAAATTGTCTCTACTCATGTTGATGTCCGGCTGTCAAGATGTCAAGAGAAAACATTGTATTCATTCCGCATCTTTCTAATGCTGTATTATAAAACACTTGAATAAAATTGTTGTATTGCTATTTTTGCATCACGTTTCCAAATGAATGCGTGCAGAAGTGTGACAAAAGAGGCGTCCGGTATAGTGACCAGTAGGTATTGTGCATGTCTTCCAAGCTTCAGGGATTTTACCCGTTTTTGGGTCGGGGTCATCGCTGGTTGGGATGTAAATGTGAAAAGTGTTATTGGTTTCGTTGACATTGCTCCAAGTGCGTGGATATTTTATCTCCGCAAGGCCGACCTCCCAATTTTCAGCAGAGCCAAGTCTGATGGCTGCGCTGAGCTGCTTTGTGTAATGACCTATTGTATTGTCGGGAAAGTATTTCAAGGAGCTATTGCAGGGTAAAGAAACATAAAAATGGTCATTAAAAGTAGTCATTTTGCCTTAATTGGGAAAACGTTTCTTGGTTAATGCACGCGTGTTCTCGGGTATTGATGGATTTGGTAACAAGTAACCTAAACAGCTGCACAGGAGAGAGAGATCCACACAGTACTTTCACCGTTGGCAATAGCTATATCAATGAGAGCAGTAACGATCACTATGTAAATAATTATGATCTGGGCAAAGAAATTATCTCGGGTTTAGGGACATTGTGACCAAAAAGTTTCCAATTCTTCTGTTGTGAAGTGATTGAATCGTTGCCGTCGCCTTCCTTGTTTTCAGATCCGCGTGACATTTCTGCAATCATGCTTTGTTTACTCAAATATCAAACGTGTCTGTGACAGTGTAGAATAAATCATAGATGTTGAACGTCTGCCTTGCGCACCCAACTGTTGAACTTTGCTGGATATCCATCCCATTTAACTAAATATTCTTTTGTTCTACCCCTGCCGCGTTCTGCAAGTATTCTCTCGAATTTATAGGTCTTTTCTGGCGACACATCTACTTTCTGCAGCTCTTTTTCGTAGAAAGTGCCTAAGATGTTTTCACCTTGCGCGTCATGGACGCCGTACAGGGTTGGATGACTTTTAACGCGTCTTTTTATAGTGAAGATTTCTGTTGACCAGTTGGGTAAATAAGATTTTTCGAATAGCATTTTTGTCTTGCCAATCCTTACCTTATCGCCAATTTCAAATTTGAATTTGACGTTTTTTGTTGATAGGTTTTCTTTTGAGTAGAGTACGTGCCAAACGTCATCTGCATTACCCTTGTTCACCTCGCTGGGTTTCCTCTTGATGCTCCTATGCCACATGTTGTTGTATGAATGTACAAGTTTCTGAAGAATTGACAGGTATGACAGAGTGTTCTGCCATGTAAAGGCACAAAACATGTGTTATTTGAAAGTTATGTTGAAACGCTCGATTATAGCTGCTTTAACCTCATTATTCGAAGTAAAAAAATTGATATTTTCTTTTTTTAGAAAGGCTTGAAATTTCTTGCCCAGAAACTCACCCCCCCCCTTATCGGTTCTTAAATTTTTTGGTTTTCGCTTGGATGTGGCAAATATTTTAGAGAATGAATCCACCTGTTCTGCCCCTGTTTTAGTTCTTAAAGGGACCACCTACGCGAATTTCGAAAGAGTATCGATCACTGTGAGCAAATATTTATGAGGTTTATTATATTTGACTATTCTACACAAATCAACGAGATCCGCTTCCCACTGTTCGGCGATGTCGGCGACAACAATACGCCTTCGTTTGAAATGGCGACGGATCGGCATGTGGAGCGTGTATGTGGCTTGACTTCTTAACCATTTCTTGATGTCAGAGGTCGATATCTTACTACCGACCACCCTCTTTAAGGTATTTACACCTCCAAAACTACCGGAAATACCAGGTGTGTAATAGATCTTTTTCAATAGCCTGGCTGCTTTGTCACTACCACGCTTCCCAGCTTTCATTTTTGTCGTCATATTTTCATGTGGAGAAGATGGTATCAGGACTGTCGAATACAGGAGAACTCTGTCTGTGAAACGTCGGAGAGTTCCAAGAAGCTAATGGGTCTCTCCTCCTCGACTTGGGCGTTTTATTGACCCCTATACCCTCCCTATCATTGAGTTTGAGTTTTTTCTTCCATTCCCTGTTCGTAATCATGTTACTGGATATTTCACCCTTACCATCGAGATAAGATAGGATCGAATCAACGCCGACAGGAGGGCTAGAATGTTTTGCGTTTGAAGAGGCGTTTTGTATGACCGACTTGATATCGCTTCCTTTAATGACGTCTCCGTTAATTGAAATTTCGCCGCTTTCGTTCCAGCTAAATTTTGGGTCGTCCTGCAATGCCTGTACTAATTTTTTGGCCTTTGGTTTTGAGTACCCGAGAACTTGCTGCAATATCGCCTTGGGGGAAAGCGGAGACAATACGGAGGGCTGGGCAGCCATTTGGTTTACAGCAGTTGTATCCGCAGCTTGGGCAGTCGTTGTAACAGCATTTTGGGCTTGTCCTATTGTTCCAGCGTTTAAATCTAGTGATGGGGAATGTATTGTTCCCAAGTACTTGCGAAGCAACTGCGAGTATGCTGTGGCCTTGTCATACTCATTCATAGTTGTTGAGGACAGTATTTTTTGCATTTCTTCATCAATACCCATTGCGTTGTATGCCTGGGGTTTGGTATCCTCTTTGTGGCGTTGCTGATACAGATATTTATCTACCATCTCATGAGGTATTAACGCCATTTTGCGCATCTGACTCATTATGCGGCTATTTATCAACCACCAAAAATACTTCCAATGGCTCTAATCACGGGGCCTAGCAGTGCTCCAAGAAAACCACCCTTTTGAATGATCCGTTTTCGTTCCTTTAACGATGTCTTCTTGCACGCTAATTTACGGAGGGAGTGCTTGTGTTTCTTCAGACATTTAAATTGATTTCTATTAAGGGGTACGTAGCCTTTTAAACAGTTGCTCGCAGACTCCCCCACCGCATTAAGGAGCCCTTTGTCGGCTGTTTGAAGAATCTGGGGTCTTTTCTTAACCTGAGCAGATTTCAGTGCTTTGAGTTGGCGCACGTAATGTTTAATGTGATATTTTGCCATATCGAATAACTGATGCTAAAATCCAAGAATAGATATCCAAAGGGTTGACGCGTCGCATCGGCAAAAGCTTCGGGAAGGGCTTTGGTATTACCAGGAGAAATTTGCTTTGCCAAATGTGTGATCTGAGACACGTCTCTTGGATTTTTGAATAACACCACATAATATGATGCGCTGCTGTCTCCGTGAAAAAAAAAGTTCTGTACGATAAAGATGGCTCTCCGGTTCAAATGATGACAATCCTTGGTGAAGATCTTTGTGACTTTTTCATCTGTTTCACACGTTAAATCGTCGATAATGAGCAATGTTCGCTCATCTACAGATGTATTTTCAGAAAAATTCAGACCAGAGACGAACTCCACATTTGGAAACGCTGCAAACGCCTCCTGCCATACGCCTCCATAGCACCAAACAATGCTATCAGGTGGAGGGTCAATAGTAGAGGCAGCATTGGATATCAATCGTTGTACAAAGAAAGACTTCCCGCACATGGTAGGCCCTGCTACTAGACATGTGAATGGATGTTTCAAGAGAAGGTCTCCACTTGAAATATGCATGCTGAGATCTCGACTAATATAATGAGGGATTCAACAAAAAAATACTGTTATAGGTTATAGTGTAACTGTCTAGAGCAAAAACAGATAATGATCTATTGTACCGTGGATGTTGGTGATAATGATGATGATACAGTCTGTAATAGTGCTATCAAGGTATTATACCTGTTTTCTGGCGCAGAAACCATAATAGAAAAAACTAATATCTCTGGCATGGATGGAGTTGTCTGCAGTGCTGATGATGATGATGATGATGATGGAGATGATAACGATGTTTCATGTTGACTAAAAAATGACACTGGCAATAATTTTTACAATAACATCCCTTATAAAATGACATATATGTAAGCACGATACAGTTCAATGATGTTTATAAAATAATAATATCAGATGTACAATGATGATAATAGCGCTCAAGGAGCGCGTAAACTTCACTATGGTGAAATAATGGTTTATGCCTGTTTCGCCTATTCCTGTTTCGCCTATTCCTTTTTTGCCTATTCCTGTTCCGCCTATTCCTGTTTGGCCTATTTCCTGTTTGGCCTATTTCCTGTTTCGCCTATACCTGTTTCGCCTACTTCCTGTTTCGCCTACTTTCCAGTACCCCTACAATAAATCGACTCTCCCAGGGGGAACCTTAGGGATGCATGTCCATTTTATGGGAAAAATGTGAGGGAACAATTGGATGATGTTAACGATGTGATGACAATTTGACTAATCAAATGCCATCAACTTTATTAACAAACCATGCCATGACCGTTTTGAAAGAGTCACCTTGAAAGCGGGGACAGTCCGGGACTTATTTGACCATATGACTATACTGACACACAGTAAAAACTAATAGATTAAGTAGAGTAAAGCAGTCGCTTATTTTATAAAACAGGAATTCATGAGTTTTTGATAAAAATACATAATACTGTACATTCTCATAATTATTTGATCAAAATCAGCTGTAAAACCCATGTCATAGTAAAAAACAGTGTAGCTATAGGTATTCTTTCTATTACGTAGCCAGTTACTGACTAAGACAAAAGAAAGAGAATCCACAATATAAAATGCAGGTCTGAGAAACCTTTCTCAAATCTAATGAAAGGGTAAAACTTTCTTACAATTTTATTTCTTGCCTTTTAAAATAAGCTAAAACATAAGCCAATGTCAGCTATGTATAATTTTCCAAAGTTATTCCGAATAATACTGAAATAATTGACATGTCGCTAAATCCATTATTTCAGACTTTATTCTTAATGATAGCCTTTAACACTATAGTAAGGGATGGTTCATATTCCTACGTCTGTGGGGAGGTTAGCAATACTTTTGAATAGGCGAAACAGGAATAGGCGAAACAGGAATTAGGCGAAACAGGAATAGGCGAAACAGGAAGTAGGCGAATCAGGAATAGGTGAATAAGGAATTAGGCGAAACAGGAATAGGCGGAACAGGAATAGGCGGAACAGGAATAGGCGAAACAGGAATACACCGAAATAATACACGTGAGAGAGAGATGTCATAATAGCTAATAGCCAAAAGGCAATGTAAAGAAATCGTCTGTCAGGTAACGCTTGTCGTATACTAAGCCGTACTTTTTCACCTCCCGAACTGTGGTAATTTTGAAATCCTTACGTCGCCGAATTTTGTAAGGATTTTCGACCGAAAGGGTGTCGGAAAAATTCAGGTTTTGTACCAAGTCCCTCATGGTTTCGAAATTGATTTTTTGACTATTACCATAGTTCAGGGTGAACCCTCGGACTTTGCACACAGTCTCTTGACTCTCTTTGATGCGATACCCGTAGTTTTTTGGTCCCCCCTGAAACAAACTCTTCAAGGGATGCGCCGTTCAACTCATCCTTGAAATCCCCCAGATAGTCGCCTAGGGGTGGGTTGAAGTGTTTTTTGTTTGTTTTGTCGTACACGTATATAATACTATCAGTGTCAAAATATTATACTTGTTGATCAAGTTTTTCCAACTCCTCATACAATTACAGCCGCACATGTGCAGTTGTGTAAGCTGCGATAACACAATTTGTGTAAGGACACGCTTCTATGAATTCAGTCTTCTCACGGTATTTCAAAAGAACGAATTCTTCGTTCACTAATTGAGAATCTGTTACTTCAATGCTATCGTCGGTCAATTTATTGATATAAACCTCTGGACTATCTGTATATAATGTCTTTACAAAGTTATTTCGTTGCCCGAATTTTCCCCACAACGCACATATCCCTGCCTTGTAGGTACTGCGCATGCCTGCGTTATATTTGATATTGTAACGGTCTAAAGTGATCCCCTCGTGCGGCACGTAATCATCGATGTACTTCTTTTTGTCTTCTTCGGTCTCACACCAATCGGGCCAAACGCTAGCTTCTTCTTTTCTGCTTTAGAAAAGTATTAATGAAACTCATAAATAGACCGCCCTCTTTCTTCTCAAGATCATATTGGGTTGTTTGCTCGAAATCCCAAATTTCGTATGTTCGCACCAGACGATAGCCCTTTTCGACCACTTTTCTGACTTCAAATATAACCCATGTCCCTATCAGAGTGCACTCATCGTCTGAATGGTCACACGTTTTAGATGACGTCTCCGCACACTTCGCAAAAAGAGAAAACTTCAACTTGTTATCCGTCCTCTGGGGTAAAACAGGAAAATACAATTGCTTTGGCGGTAATACTTTACATTTGATAAGACCTTCGCACTTCAGTGGGTCGTCAGCCTTTTGCAGACTTTCACCCCAGTACACCACCGGGTGCCCTAGAGGATAATGTTTATATTTATTGACATACGGATAAAGCGATGTAAAGTCGACATATTTGATGCTTTCGTTTTCATTGCATTTGTGATACAGTTTCACAGCGTTCGTTCTTCCCCCGAAAAAGGCTTCTCGGGGGAGTTCAGAGGCTCGGAGATGTTCAGATCTTTTGCAAATGCTGCCAGTTCGGGATCTGCCTTAATTTCCGCTCTGAACTCGCACTCCCGCTTGGAAATGACAGTGTATCCGCGGTCTCTTAAGAAAGTACGCCGAAACGCAGTGCGTTCGCGCAGTTCACCCATAGTTGAACCTGTACGTTGATTCATGGTGTATCCTTTTGGAAAGCAGACTTCGCAACCATGAAAGTAACACACGTCGAAAGAATAGACAACGTTATTCCGCTCATCCCACCCATCTACTTTGGAATTCGCAATCGCCTTTTCGCCCCCGTTTTGCGCATGTTGTGTAAAGAGATTTGGGTTTTTTTCGCATCAACCATTCCAACCACTTGACACCTATAGCAGACTGTTTGTCGCATGTATAGCCGTATGGAGGTAGTACGCCAACGGTGTTGGGCTCCATAAAGTTTTGACGGTACACTCGCCTGCATGCTGAAGCCACGGTTGCACTTTTCTCAAAGGGATTAACCTTTAGAATGCTTTCAAAAGCCAGAGCGAATAAGACACAACAGCGACGGAGAATCGTAACGTCACTTTTACAGTATGCAAGAAGCTCCTCGAACATGTTGTACTCTTTTCCTTTTTGATTTTCGTACCACATCATAAATTCCTTTCTAACGTCAACAGACATGCTCTCAGGGGCAAAGTACTTCATGTCGGGTATCTCCCCGACATAATTTAGATTTTCTGCTGTAAAGTGATGGTGAAACCAGCCCTTTCGACACTCTTTCAGGTTAAACGTTTTCGGAAATGCACTCAGCGGCATTGTCAAATAACTCAATGAATCCAGAAATTTTATGCCGCACGCTTCGAATGAAAGATACTTCTGTCCCACCTGTATTACGTTTGTGGGCTTAATACCAACACGGTGAAGATACTGGATGATGAAGAAAGCATCGTAACCCCTGTTGTCGTGAGCGATTGCCACTCGCCCCATATTTTCGCCGTTGAATAACCATTCACAAAATTCCGTTACGGTATCCTCCCCCTTGAAGACGCATTCATCACGTCTGTCCCCGCACACAATACAGCTCAAGTCATCATCATTTTCAGCGCTTTGTTCCCTCCCACAAAAAAGGCAGCAACGCTGTGCAACACACAGATTGGGCACGTGCTCCTTTGAACCATCAGCCAGTATTTTCTCCTGTGTTGACTCAAAATCGTGCAAACTTCATA